>NW_010366875.1:266990-355839 GCF_000414095.1 Morus notabilis
CATCTCCTCTTCGCCGATGACTCTATTATTTTTGGGAAAGCTAGGAAAGATGATGCAAGGACAATTATGGAGATCCTTGAGATGTATGCGAAGGCGTCGGGGCAAGTGATCAATTTTGCTAAGTCAAAAATTACTTTCAGTCCAAACACTAGGGAAGAATCGAAAGATGAGGTTAAGGGGTGTTTGCAGCTTGATGAGAATAGTCTCTCTTATGATAAGTACCTTGGGTTGCCCTCTTTTGTCGGTAGGAACAAACGGGCTATTTTTAATGCAGTCAAAGATAGTGTTTTTAAGAAGCTCAAGCTTTGAAGAGGAAGGCTATTCTGTATGGGAGGAAGGGAAATCTTGATTAAAGCAGTGGCCCAAGCTATTACCACGTATACCTTGGGTGTATTTCGGATCCCTCAAACTCTTTGTCAGGAGATTCAAGCTATGATTTCACGGTTCTGGTGGGGCGGCAACGGCACTGAGAAGAAGATTCATTGGGCAAAGTGGGAGCTATTATGTCGTCCTAAGAGAGATGGGGGTATGGGCTTTTGTGATGTGGGAGCGTTTAATCAAGCACTTCTGGCGAAGCAGTGTTGGCGAATCCTTTCAAAACCTTCCTCCTTGGTGGCCATGATTTTTAAGGCTAATTATTTTCCAAAGGGTGATTTTCTTGATGCTTATATTGGACACAACCCCTCATATACTTGGCGTAGTATATTATGGGGACGAGAAATGTTGAAGAGTGGCATCCGTAGACGTGTTGGTTCTGGAAAATCCATTCGATGTTTTAGGGACCCTTGGATCCCTAGACCTCATTCATTCCGTCCAATTACGGCAGTGACTGAAGAAACTGAAGATTGGTTGGTGGAAGATCTTATTATTAATAGGCAATGGAACCGGGAGCTAATTCGTCATATTTTTCTCCCTATTGATCAAGAAATTATTCTCAACATGCATTTGAGTTGTGGCTCTAGTGAAAATCTCTGGGTGTGGCATTATGATTCTAAGGGGCTCTATTCTGTTCGTGCCGGCTACAAGCTAGCCATGGGTCTAAGAAATTCGCCTAGTAGTTTTGGAGGGAGAGGGGATAGTGTGTGGCGGAGGAAACTGTGGGATCTTCATATCCCGAATAAAATCAAGAATTTCATGTGGAGGGCAGCTTCCGGTTTTTTACCAACCTTTGCCAATTTAGCAAGGAGGGGGATTAATTGTGCAACAAGATGTCAGTGTTGTGGTGAGGAGGAGGAGTCTACTTGGCATGCTCTATGGATGTGTCCTGCTGTTATTCAGGTGTGGGAAGTGAGTGCCCTTTGGCACAAGTTAGAGCCTCTCAACACTGGAGGTTTTGAAGCTCTATGCGTTATGTTTAGCAAAGAAGCAACTGGAGAGGATCTTGAAATTTTCTGTGTACTGGCGTGGGCGATTTGGGCGGCTCGGAATCAATTTGTACATCACCGAGTATGTCGGGAGCCGATGGAGATCCTAGGTACAACTGGGCGGACAATTGCTGATTTTCAGAGTTGTTGGGATCCGGCGGCCAAACATCAGACTACGGTGCCTGTTAGTGAAGTACGCTGGAAACCTCCGGCAGCTGGACTTCTGAAGCTTAATACTGATGCGGCAGTTCGAGAGGGTATGAGTTCCATTGGGATAGGCGCTGTCATCAGGGATGGGGAAGGAATAGTATGTGCTTGTCTGGCGAAGTGGATTGCGGGTTCTTTCTCACCTTTTTTAGCTGAATGCATGGCCCTTCGGGAAGGCCTAATTTTCGCACAAGAGCAGGGGTTATCCATCAGCGTGGCCGAAGTTGATGCTGTCCGTGTAGTTCAAGCGGTCAAGGAAAGCTGAACGATGGGTGAAGAAGGTGTTATTATAGAGGACATTGTTCGGTTATTATCCTCTATGGGGAGGTGGGAGTGCTCTCATATAAATAGGAGTGGTAATGATGTTGCTCATGTTTTAGCTTCCTTTGGTTTTAATTGTTCACATGATTTTGTTGGGGTTTATATGATCCCTTACTTTGTATCTTCGGTTGTACTTGCCGATTTGGCTGTTTAATTCTAAAGTGGTTTTCGTGTTCAAAAAAAATATGTCCTGGCTCCTTTTTTGTATTGTCTTTAAAATATGCACATTATTTGTTCAATCCAAAACTTTTTACTACATTTCAAATTGGTTAGTAAGATTATGCCATATTAAAGAGAGTAAAACTGACAGTAAAATTAACAAATCAACATAAACCTCATGGTCATGTAAGTCAACAACATTCTGATCAAATTACTTAGACTTTTAGGAGAGTCGATAAACTAACGGTGCAATATAAAATGATCTGAAAGTGAACAAAAATTTAAATCAATTGATCTAACATGCTCATATACATACCTGGTGATCTGGCGACCTAAAATTCGGCACCAATCTAATTTCTAAACCTCCTCATCCGGAACTAATTTGGTATTGAGTCTTGTGATGTAGTCAAATTTTTTTTTTTTTTTTTTTGAAAATGATGTAGTCAATTAACATTAGCTAGAGATTTTAATTAGTAATAAAATTGACAAAGTCAACGGATGAACCCCACGTGTGGTTAAGATCTTTCTTCGCTGCCACCACTGAGGTGTACATATATATAGGTAGGAATTGCCGAATTGGTGGCCAAATTTTATAAAATTCTGAAAAAGGCCCGTACAATTTCGCCATTCATGCACAGTCTGCCTAACACACACAGCTAAGCACCTTAGTACATTTGTCAATTTTGAAGGGGACCCTTCCAATAACAGCAACTATAGGTACAAATGTATATAATTTGTATATATAAATAGGTGTATATATATATTATATACACCCACACACGATGGCTATGTTTGAAATTGATCCCGTTTTTATTTTTCACTTTTTTTGAAAAAGAAAAAATAGAAACGTTCTCAAAACGGCGTTTAACCCAATAAAAATAAAAAAATGAAAATGAAAACGATTTTTTAACTTAGTGTAAAATGAGAAAGAAATTAAAAATGATTTTTAATCGTTTTTCATTTTTTATTTTTATTTTTTCCTCTCTGGAGCAGAGAGAAAAAAAGAGAAACATTAATAGATTTTTTTTACACTAAAAATAATTTGTTGATAAAACTATCAAATGTATTTTTAAAAATTATTTCTGTCAACAATTAAAAACATTATTATTATTTTTTTTATACAAAAATAAAATAAAATTATTTTAAAACGAATTTCAAACGATATTTCTACTTCCATACTGGCATTATATTTTATGCTTGTTGTACGTACGAAAATCCGATGGGATTTGCTCATTTATTGTCACATTTGGTTCTGGGGATTTGCTGAACTGTCCCAGCAGGACTAGCCGAATGTACGATCCATTTGAACTACAACCGCAGGCAAAAATAAAAATGCTGAAACTATATAGTGATATATATGGAGAAGATATTTGGCATTGTAGTAAAAAGAAAAGATATTTAATGATAAAGGATGTTGCTACAAACGTGGTTGTATTTTTTTTTTAAATAATTTTTGTAATGAAAAAACGCAGTTGTAGTTGTAGTACTTGTATGTACAAGTCTTGATATAATTAAGTTAGAAATACCATAGAATAATATACAAATAGCCAAGCAATTAATGTAAGTTATGTCCCTTTTATTGTAATGACTATATTAGTTCAACGGTTCTAAATGATAAAAGTGTTTCACTTTCTTTCTTTTGTTTTCCTTCAATTTTAATTTATACATGATGTTTTAGATTATTGATTAATAATAATGGCTTGTATTTTGAGGTATTATATATTTATATCTTCATATTTATACGTAAAACTTGTCTTCTCTCGATCAACGATAAATTTTGGGTTGAAAAAGACCTAGACGCACTTAAAATAAAATAAAAATAAAGAAAAATAAAATTACTAAAATTTTTAAAAAGGACCTGGAATTGAAAAGAAAAAGAAATTAAAACAAACTGGATTATTTGGCATTGTTTGGCCGGTAAGAATGTACAAAAAATTAAACCATATATGTCTCACGTATGTGGACTTTTTTTTTTGTTGTTTTAGTTTTTTTTTCTTTTTTTTTTTTTTTTTGCTTTGCTACTATGAAAAGAACTAAAGCTGTGCATATTCATTATAAAATGTGGGTATGTTTGTTTCACAATTCAAGTTCTTAATTTAAATTGTGTACGTAAGAGAAAAATATTGTAATAAAAAAGTTAAATTTAAATTTTTATGAAAAAAAACATAGTAGCAATAGAACTTGAGTTGTGAAAAAAACAAGGCTGAGTTTTGAACTCAAGAACAATCAGTTGAAAAAGATTTGAATGAAACATTTGGCATTTTTTTTCGCAAAAGGAAAAGGAGGAAGGAAAAAGAGAAATAAAAGCCATTTTACACAGGACGCAGCCAATATCTTTGAAGGGCCTACAAAGGATTTCTTGTATCCACCGTCGGAACCAGAGATTTGAAACCATACATTGTACCTAGGAAAACAAATATTTTATTGTACCTATGTCGCAGCTTATAACAAAATATCTTTCATTAAAGATATCAGCATTAAACCACCGGACATGAAAAAGGTATATATATAAATACTGTTATTTATTGAGTATGACGTGTATCTCACGATCGTCGATGAGGATCCTCCAACTAGTTTTAACCAGTCTTATGAGACGCTTTCATTTTGAGATTTGTAAACTTTGGACAAAATATGTGTCTTTATCTACTCTCTACATGTCCGGTTATGCTTCTCTTGCAACCACTTCTCACTTTTTCCTCTTTTTGGGTTTGTAGTTTTTATTTCCTTTATATGGACCTCGATTTATGGTTTCACCTCATAAGCATTGTGTAGAATGTAGAGACAAGCTTATTTTCATGCTTTACAAGAAATCAAGAAAGGATTAGCTGAGCTCAATATTTACATCTTTAGGTAAATCTATTGCTTCCACATTAGACAAGTATTCCGAGTAAAATAGTAATTTGCCTTTTAAACTAATTTTGATAATTTTCATTTTAAATTTACAAACTGTATAAATTATCCATAGTTGTCTTTAGAGCCGGCAATATGGGTCACGACACGATAAAATGACTTGAAAATGACATGAATTTCGCGGGTTAGGGTTGAGAAAAAAGAGGTTCGGGTCAGAATTGAGTTGACCTGAAATTGACACGAAAAACACGGGTTAATTTCGGGTTGGACCCGCCTAATCCGAACACGACACGAAACTCGTAAAAATCTAAAACATACATATATTTTGCATTACATATTTTTGATTTTATTATGAATTTGTAATATCATGATAGTTATACTCAAAATCTTATACTATTATTTGCTTAATTTTAATGGATGTTATTATATTTTAGTGTGTTATAAATTTTAAGTTATTTCTAATATGTAAAAAACTAAATAAACATATACAATTTTCGTGTCAATTTTGGGTTCACGGGTCAATTTTGTGTCACGGGTCATTCTCGTGTCGTGTCGTGTTCGTGTTGCGGTTTGTAAAAAATTTCATGTTCGGGTTAAGTGCAAATTTAGAAAGAAACGTTCAAAACACGATATGTAACACGAATTGTCACCTCTAGTTGTCTTAGAAAGCGTTAACCTAATAATATTCATGATATCTTGTGATAGAGTCAAATTCGGTATAAATGTTATGCTATGCCTACAACCACAATGTTAAATGTATTTTTTTCATAATTATCAAGTTTTTAAATTTATAAGTGTTGGACTGTAAAGTGCGCATGATGCTACATGACCTAAACTTTAACGCTGGGATTTATTTGGAATAAAAATCCATATAAGGGGAAAGTATCATTTTGAAATTTTTATGTAATATTTGAAGTGCAATGTTGACGGACTGAATGAAATGGGTAATTTGAAGATCATGTTCTTGATTATAGAGTGCCATGAGGCCTCCCCGTGGCTATTCCTATACAGGTGTCAAATTACAGACTTAACCTAACACTATCCTAGAGACTCCCGCATACGTACCTGGTGGCTTTTTTCTTAACTAAAAATAATCTTTTAATTTTAAAATGACATTAAATTTGAGAGTAATTTTTTTAATTAAATATCAAAAATTGACATTAGCACTAATTTAATATTACACAAGAGATGCTCTGACTAACTCGTAAAAATATATAGCCGGGGTACTCTAGATGCTCTTCTACTTGTTTTTCAATATCAACTCGCTGGAAAAACTACTTGTTATTTTTTACTTGAAGAATGTCGTTTAATATTTGTGGAAACCATGCACACAAATTCAAAACAATAATTTATCTGTTAAGTCGGCATTAAAAATGGAGTATTCCTACCAAACCATTACCAAAGGAGATGATCGTCTTTTCCTGCACATTAACCAGTTTTGGTCGTATGATCATAAGTTTCACTCTAACTAAGCATGGGTATATATGGACCACTGTTTTAGAATGTCAATAATTTCTTAACTTTTTTGTTACAGTAAAAAGTTTTTAGAAACAATCACATGTAACTTTTTTATTACAGTAAAAAATTTTCACATAACATCACATTTCAACTCGAATTAAAAATTTAAATTAACAAACTGAATGGAAATTCACGATGAAAATAAAACCGCGTACTCTTAAAAAATGTCGAGTCTTACTAAGTTGGATTTTATCTATCCACTTAACGAAGCCCGCCTTATGTGAGCGTCGGACTTAACTCTATCGAGATGAGTAGAGAGCTCGAATGAGAGTAGCCAGCCACCCGTGGGAGGAATAGGGAATGTTCCAAGATGGTGTAGTAGTCACAACTCACAAAAATGAGATCACTGATAAAATATTAAACGCGCACACAAAACTCAGTCCACACATGCTTCTTCATATTCACACCTATTAAAAGCCCCCATATCCCCTTCAATCCATACTAATTTCATCAGCGGCAGCAGCAGCAACGACAACAACACCATTACATACTTTTCTCTCTCTCCTCAAAATTTTTTTTTTTTTTAAACTCTCTTACTTCCATTTTAGGGCAAAAATGGCGGCAATATCCACACTTCCCATGCTCAACATCGACTCAAACTACGAAGCCGACAAGCTCACCCACGAAATCTTCTCAATTCTGGAGAACAAATTCCTCTTCGGTTACGATGATCATCGCAAAGCTAACCATGATCGTAACACTAAGCTTCCCACTCCGGCGCAGAACGGAAAGGTCAGAATTCTCAGCATCGACGGAGGCGGCGCCACCGGGGGAATTCTCGCCGCCGCCTCACTCCAACGTCTCGAGTCCTCCCTCCGGCATAAGTCAGGAAACCCAAATGCTGCCATCGCCGATTACTTCGACGTCGTCGCCGGCTCCGGTGCCGGCGGTGTCCTCGCTGCCCTTCTCTTCACCCGGAGTAGGGAGGGCGGGCCGCTGTTCACCGCCCAAGAGGCCCTCAATTTCATGGTCAAGAATCGCCGGAAGATATCCTGCCCCTCGCCGGCAGGAATTTTACGGCGAGTTTTCGGATCCGAGAAGAAGGTCGAGAAAATGTTCGGAAAGGTGTTTGGGGAATGTACTCTTAAGGACACGTTGAAGGCGGTGCTGATCCCCTGCTACGACCTTTCTTCTCGCACGCCGTTTTTGTTTTCCCGCGCCGATGCGGTCGAGATGGACGGCTACGATTTCAAGATGAGGGACGTCTGCGCCGCCACGTCGGCCGATCCTACGGCTACGGGCGGGGCGTTGGATGTGAGGTCGGTGGACCGGAGGACGAGGATCCTAGCCGTCGATGGTGGGATCGCGATGCACAATCCGACGGCTGCGGCGATCACGCACGTTTTGAACAACAAGCAAGAGTTCCCGCTCTGTAATGGCGTGGAGGATCTTATTGTAATTTCACTTGGGAATGGAGAGTCGGAATTTGGTGTGGGCGGTGTCACTTCTTCTCCTGCGACCGCGGGGCGGCTAATCAAGTTTGCCGGCGAAGGAACTTCTGACTTGGTAAGAATATACTATTTGAATTTGTATTGTTCTTTTGTCTTTTAAGCACATTTTTAATTGTAGTTTAATAAAGGAAATAGTAAATTATGGTAATTTCAATAATTGCTAAGTGTTAAATTAAAACACAGTAGTGGTTGGGGGGCACCATGATAAAAGAACCAACAAATTTTGGCCCCGTTCATTTCGCCGATTCGAGTTTAGAATTTGAGTTTTGCTACAGTAAAAAGTTCTCAGAAACAGTCACATTTAACTTTTTTACTTTAGTAAAAAGCTCTCACACAAAATCACATTTCAACTTGAATTACAAACTCAAATCAGCGAAGTGAACGGACCCAAATATAATCGAATTTTTTTTTTATATTTTTCTGTAAAAGGATTTGTCGGTTGGAGTTGGAGATTATTGTTACGATTTTTTTTTTTTTTTTTGAGAATGATAACCTCATTGTCCTTTTTGCAGCCAGAAAAATTCCTTTGATATTTTATTTTAGTAATGAATGCAATGATTTCTGATTTAACTATAATATAAACCTAATTATTTGTAATTCTTTTGACTTAATATTATAGGTGGATCAGGCAGTTTCGATGGCATTTGGAGAGTGTCGTACGAATAATTATGTTCGCATTCAGGTATATCTCTCACGCTCTACTTTAAATATAATAATTATGACTTTTTTTTTTTAATGGAGCCATATTTACATTATTTTTCCAATTCATAGAGTGCACTTTTTTTTTTTTAATAAATATCCAAAATTTTAATTCCAATTTAAAAATATTTCAGGGGAACGGCATTATAGCTAAAAACCAAGGTGGCTGGGAAAATGCAAAAGTGCCCAAGAAGAAAATAGACATATTGTCACAAACAGAGAATATGTTGGCCCAAAAAAACGTCGAGTCCGTACTATTCCAAGGGAAGAAGATAGTTGGGAACTCAAACTTGGAGAAAATAGAACATTTTGCCGGAGAACTCGTTAAGGAACAAGAAAGAAGAAAAACCAGCATTTTGCCAATAGTGGCTTTGAAGCAGATGTCACAGTCCCCGAGAACATCCTCTGCCACAACTCTTTCCACACTATCCTCCAATTAGTTTAATTGGGAGGAAAGGAAAGGAAAAATATTTTTTTATTTTATTTTTTTAGTTGTTAAAAATTACATAAAATTTAGTTATTAACGTTTAGTTCATGTATTATAATTATGAGATTAAAATTATTTTCGATTTACGTGTATTTTTTATGAAAAAAAATACTGTAACGAATTATGAATCATGATTCGAATTAAGGTACGAATCCTCCTACCAAACGTCACAAATAACTCTATAGGGTAAGTTTGGTTGAGGTTAATATGTTGCCGTTCGGATGAATGACAAAAAGGCATCCGAGTCTGAGATGCAGAGTTCACATCTTTCTTTTTTTTTTTTTTTTTTTTAATTTTTGCAATACAGTTGAGTGTATTATATTTATAATGTAATGTTGTGCATATGGAAGAGTTGTAAAAAGGGCATTTGGTGCCAAGTTTAAATTAAAGCTTCAATTACAATGTTGTGTATCTCATTATACTCGCATTTCGCTTCAGTTTGATTGGCTTTACTGCACTTCCCTTTCCCTCTCATACTCAGTCGCAAAAGGAGTCTCTATTGGTTTCCATCGTGCTATGCCTTACTGATTTTGAAAAATCATCCCAATCTTTCAGTCTTAGAGCCTGTTTAGGAGAGCTTTTTGAAAGCTGTTTTTAGTTTTTTAAGTCTAAAAGTTATTTTTAGAAGTGTTTGAAAGATTTGTTAGAAATATTTTGACTTTTCAGAAGAGCTTATAATCAAAATCAGAAAATTGTGACTTTTAAATAAAATACTTCTGAATAGACTTTAAAACTTATATAAGAGTTTAATTAATGCATTATAAACTTAATTTTAACACTTTTATTGCTTATTTGAAAATTAAAAATCATTTTAACCCATTAAATTCTTTGTTCCAAACACTTACAGAAAAATCATAACTTTTACTTCTCTTCTTTTATTGGTTAAAAATAAAAACAAAACTCTGTCAAACGGCCCTTAACTATTAACAATGTTAAATTGCAAATTGTTTTGACTAGACAAAAATTTGGATGCGTAGAAAAGACTTTACACTTAAAATTCTCAATTTCTTTACCTTTTTTAAAAAAAAAAAAAAAAAAAAAAAAAAAAACTTTTGAAAAAAAAGGGGTTTCAATCTTTGAAAAATAAGGAGTTTCAATCTAAGACTTAAAATCTACCATTGAGTGTGCATAATTATCGTTGGGTTACGCTGTAATGTAACTATATTTTTCCCAACTTCTTTTAGAGAAAACCAAATAAACACCTCTTTAAATAGGCACTCTTATATATTTGACCCACAAATATTAGTCCATTGATTTCTATCTACCGTATGGATTATTAAAATTATACCCCAATGGCCAAAAAAGTAATCTATAAGATACCACCAATAAACTACCAGATACCATCAAAATTAGAAAATCTCTAGTCACCGTGTCATCGAAAAACCCTAATTGGATCCAGAACAATGAAAGATAATCACTATAGAATCAATCAATCTATTACAAAAAGTTATATTTTATAGGGATGCTGAAATAAATAAAATAAGCAAGAGTAAGTATGGTCATATACCAACGAAACATTTGTTAAATGAAAATTAAAGGATCAAACCCCACCTCTAATCACACTTAAGCCTTAAGTAGTAAGTTGTATAAGTCAAATTTCTAATCATTTCTCTGCTTGGTGAATGGTGACCTACAAATTTACCACGAATTTTTGCCAAAATTATTTCTGCAATTAAAATTTCAGGTGTTCAATTGCACTCTAGATTAAGCAACCTCCTTAATACATAAGGACCATGTTCAGCAATTCTCTATAATACATAGTCAATAGATTGTAAAAAAGTTCTCATTCTAACTTTCAAACAATTATATAGTCAATCACACTAAAAAGGGGTCTATTAGTAAAGTGACTTTTTATGCTTTTGAAAACTTTTGAGTAATTATGCTCAAGATTGTTGAACTTTTTTTTTTTTTTTTTTTTTCAAAATATATGAGCACCAAACTCTGATATTACCAACTGTTGTGCTGATGAGAAAATTAATGCTGTGTAAACTTGAAAGAGTATGTTTGAATCTTTGATAAGTTGGGAGCTATTTCTATAGTTTCTTGACAGCTTAAGAGTTGAAAATGATTTTAATTATGAGAAAGAAATCAAATGTCCCTTTGAGATCACTGTCAAATGGTCCGAAAGGTTCCAAATGTGACCGTAAACACTACCGGTCAACCATACAGAGAGAGGCTATAGACTCGTCCAGTTTTCCATACTTTGCAAGATGTCTGAAGTAACCAACTAGGCTACCAGATGGTGTGGACACAACCCCTATCCAATTTTTGACACTTACAAAGATACATATAAAAGAAGTTGATTTTAATAAAATATAAAGACCAAATATAGTATCAGAAATATTTTTCTAATCACTTTGGAAAACTTTTCTTAAAATCTTTATGCAATTTTATAAGGTATAAACATCTAAAGTGCGTGTACATAAGGCATAACCATTGAAAATAAGAATTGAGAAAATTCTCAAACATTCAATACAAGACTTAGTTGAGGATACAAACCTATGAGATACTAGTCTTGCGTATTTTCCAAGTTTTCAAGCTCTATTTCTTTTTATATCTTGAGTTGATTATAATCTAATTGAGAAAAACTGGCTTAAATATACTCAAGATTAATTTGTTAGTAATCTCACAATCACTTGTTTGTTTTTATCAAAATAAACATTTATTAAATGTTGGGATCAACAGTGTGATAATTATACTAATCCTTTGTGCCAACCTCACTAGTGTACAAGTTTTCTTTTTTAATAAGCCTACTGTGCAAAGTTTGGTGCTTATGGAAAACTCTTAGTGGTCTAATGACATAATTAAGGAGATGGGTATGGAAAGGGTTGAGCTGGAGGTTGGCCATGAATATATGGACTAGTGGAAAGAACAAAAAGATTCATGTTTAGGACATTGAAATAGTGAGGGTGTATAAAAAGCAATAATCTAATTTATATTTTAGGTAATGGGTGGGTTTAGAAAAAGTGTGTGAAGAGTAGATTAAATGAGTGACAATAGAGCCACCTTTATTATTATTCTTATTAGGGTTACAACTTATTTACGTTTTTTTTAATTTTATGGTCATTCTTAGTTTGCTTCTTAAATTTTAAAAACTCTTACACTAAAAATTCTTAATCAATCCCCGCTTAATCCAATTAGTTAAAAATTATACATATCAAAAAGATGAGATTAATGTAGTTGTGTGGTCTTTTTCAAATTATTTGTTACTAAACGTTCAGAAATACCACATGACCATACTAATTTTTTTGTTTCAATTTGCTTTTAACATAAATTCTACAAGAGGGGGTTAAATGCATGAAACCACCCAGATTTCAAATAAGACGGTGGACTACTTCTACTAGCATAACAACAACTTATCATTGGTAACACGGTATACTACCACCGGTATGAAGGTGAATTATCACTGATAACCTTGTAAAGAACCTATAAGGAGCATTCTTTATATTACAAATTTTTATTTTATTGTTTTATTTTATTGCAAAAATACTTTTTCCTTACAAAAATCAACTCATAAGGCCTAATTATGGCATTTATGTTGGACAAGGAATGACAAACGCAAAGCAAATGCACCAAGTTGTTAACTAGGATCCAAGTGGCATGGATCTAAGCAAATTGTGTAAGTACTGATTCAGCAAAAGCAAGCAAAATACTCTTAACACATGCATTAGTCCTATAAGGATTAAGGGCTACGCGCTTAAACAAACTCAGTGGTGTTACTGCTACAGAGATGCTATAAAGGAAAATCTCCAAAATCCCTCAACTCAAGTACGTAAAAATTTTTGGTCCATCTGATAAATCAAACCCTGTGCAAATTTGATATCCTAATGGTATATAATCAATGATATTATCTCACACTATGCAGAATATTTGGACAATTTTTATCTAACTTTTAGATATTTTTTTTTTTCGTAAGAGGTCATGTAATGACATAGCATAATATGGTTGATTGGATGCTATTTGAGATACTAACACTTGAAGTATGGGAGGTGAAATATTTGATTGCGGAATGCCGGGATGGTCACATATAGTTTACAATATACTAAGAGCATTCCAAATGCAATGCCAAATCAATGTGCTAATGCTGAATTTTGATATTTAAATAGGAAAATCACTTTTCAAACAATGTTATTCTTGGTGTTAAATTTCGCAAATGTTATACTTGGTGGTAAATTTAATACTAGATAGCATTTAATTCTTATTTATTGATGTATTAATGTTTGATTATTACAATATTAGTTGTTTAAAATTATTTAAAACTTAACGATTATGACAACATATTAGTATAGCATGTGACGTAGTGTTATGAATTGAAGAACAAATTAAAATAACATATTGACTTTGGCATTTGCATTAGATACGGTTAAAAAGCGTGCATACTTATCCCCTCCTCTAATTCACAATTTTTTTCCCTAAAAAAGAAGAAAAACTTTCATTTTTGCTGGAGGATTTTAAATTTTTAATCAGTCAATCAGCGGTTTTCAAAGCAAACACTGAACAACGTTTCCTTATAATTTTTTAGTACTAAATTAAATAGCTCGGCGTGGAACATGACATGAACTTGGGCGTCCGCAAGAAGAATATACATTGAACCCTCATTTAATAAAGGGTCAAGGACATAAATGAAAAAAAAAAGAAAAAAAAAAAAAAAAGAAAAAGAAGTGGGGTTTCTTCTTTTGGATAATGAACCAAATATCGAGCTATAATGTGCTGCTTTGAGTATGAAACCATAAAAGAGGTTCATGTATGATATGCATCTTCACATGTGGGATTGAAGAGAGAATATCAAGGAGTAAAGAGTGGCACGTGACAAACAGCAGAGCAAAGCTTGTGCAGCCCATGTGGGATTCGGGCGGGGCCCACGCCAAAGTTTCAGAGACGAATCTACTTTTTTTTTTTGTTTTTTTTTTTTTTAGAGCCACAAAGAGGTTTGTCCACGGTGCATTCAAAAAACCAGACATGCCCATACTCTTTTATCCATTTTTATAATCAACTTTGGAAACATGCTAGTAATAATGACACTGCAAGTTATAGCAACATGAACAACAAAATCTTTCATAATATCATCTCCCAACCAAACTATATATCAAAAAAAAAAAAAAAAAAATTGATGACAAAAAATAAGAACCTAAAACATATATATCTTTAATTTAATTAGCCCATGCTTTTATAGCAAAGGAATCATCACAATTCAACACACTATTTTTCTTATCAACTAATTTAACAAAAAATTAGAAAATCAAAAAGACCCCCCCCAAAAAAAAAAAAAAAAAAAAAAAAAAAAAAAAAAAAAAAAAAAAAAAAAAAATGAGGCCCCCCCCAAAAAAAAAAAAAAAAAAAAAAAAAAAAAAAAAAAAAAAACAGCACACATAACATGTAGGGGAAATATTACTATTTCCCCATGTATGGTACAAAATATGAGAGGAGAGAATTTGAGGAGAAAGTCTGTCCGGCAAAGTAAGGTTGTTTTTTTAGTGATGCGGGTGCGCCGCGGCAGTGGCGTTCCCCGGATGAGTTGGCGGCTTGCATTGGTAGCACTTGGCAAAGAGCCCGAAGGTGTCGATCTGCCTGATGAAGTTGGTCATGCTTGCCCATCCGCCGAACCCGAACCCGACCACAAGCACCCAAACAACAACGAAGGCATTCAACACGTACATCCCCGTCCAGCTTGGTAAAAAGAATGGAGGCTTCTCTGCCGCATTCTGTGAAAAACAGTAATGGTAAATAGAGTTAACTAATCAGTAGTCTTATAGTGTCGTTAGGTTAATCAGTTTTTCCGACATAATTGAGTCACATTTGTCAATGTTTCGTTTTATTAGCTTCTTTTTACCAAAACACCTACAAAAGTCTCGAGCATTTATTTTAGTAAATAGAAACCATGCTAACGAACCGTGAGAGACGAATAGACAACCAGCTCTAATTGTTTGGCTATTTTACATGGCATTTAGACCCTATAAAATATAAAAAGCTTTTCTTCCCATATCGAATATATATAATTTGACCGAGTTTATTTCACCGAGTTTTTAATTTTAAGTTTCTACTGTAAAAAACTCTAAAAAAATATTACATTTAACTTTTTTACTACAGTGAAAAACTTTCAGAAAATATCACATTTCAGCTCGAATTGAAAACTCGAATCTACCGAGTAAACGAGACCTTAATGTTTTCTTTGTTTTTGTTTGTTTTTTTTTTTTTTGGGCACGAAGCTTACTACTTTTTTAGGCCCTGTTCCTAGTAAAAAAATTTAATTTTTGTTGAAAAAAGTACGGTAACATATTTATTTTTACCTGTCGAGCTGAGGCTTTTCTGTATGTTAGCATATGGGCTAAAGATGGGATAATGTAGACGGTGAAGCTAACCAAAAGAGCCCCAACAGCTGAGTTAATGGGCCCAAAGAAGGGGAAGATTATGGCCAAGAACCAAATTGGTACGACAACTGGCAGTCTAGCCAGAGCCCTTAAACAGATGCTCCTTGTGTCATGCATCCCTATCACCTTCTCCCACACGAAGTACAAAGGCGTACATGCAAACCCAAATGTTATAAACTGCACAAAAAAGTCCAATTGAATCCTTGTCAGATATACATATAAACATGAAATTCCTTTTTTTAACCATTTTTGGTTATTAAAATTTTAGGTCTCGTTGTTCAGTTCATTTGAATTTTTAATTTAAATTTAAATATGATTTTATGTGAGAGTTCCGTTTGGTAGGGGAATTCGAACTATGATTTGAATCATGGTTCATGATTTATTACATAAAGTGTTTTCTCTAAAAAAAAAAACACACGTAAATCGAGAATGATTATGAATCACGGTTCTGAATTTATGAACTAAACGTCCGCTAAAAATATAACAGAGAAAGTTAAATATGACTTTATATGAGAGCTTTTAACTGTAATAAAATTAGAATTAAAAAATTAAATCGGTAAAATAAACGAAACCTTAAAAATTCCTATTTCTTAACGGGAGCTTTCTTCTCTGTGTATGTTTCTAAATACTAAATTTAATTTAAATCATCTAAAAAAAAATGCAATTTTTTTAAAAGTAGGCAAAACTGACATAACCTGTACTGGTATGGACGGATTATAAACAAATTAAAGGCTAGATATTGTGTGACAAATAAAAAGATGAAATCGATTGACCTGATGAATGAGCATTAGGATAACGGCGGCGTCACGGAATCTCGACTTGGGGAGGAGAGAGAAGGCGTTAGAGTGGTTGAGGAGTTGATCCCCAAAGGCCCAGTAAACGCAGGCAGCTGACGGAAGTGTTAGTGTGAAAACGTAGAGTGTGGCCAGCAAATATATGTACTTGAATTTCTGAGGCTTCCACATGGCGTGCATGATTTCCCTGAAACGTTTGTAAATAAATACAAAGGACGATTAATTTTAAAACAGTACAGTTCCAAAACCCAGAATTCCATTTAATCATGGGTCGTTCCAAATTGGGTAATTAACTATTCTGAGCTCAAGGAAAGGACAACACTGGACTATTAGTAACATGTTTAATTAACACAGCAGCTTCCACCAACGATTACGATAATGCCCCTGATGTCATTTCTCTCCTACTTCCAGCTAACACTTGACTATAAAATAATTTTTAGTCTCATGACTATGATGGAGAAATTATGCATTTGGGTAAAAGACAAAAGAAACTAAAATATATCAGCTGAAAAGAGATGACGAAAGAAAACAAAAAACTCTAATCGTTGATAAAGTTGGGACCAGTTTTACTGTGCAGAAATTTTCCCACGGGAGTGGAAGGAGTTGGGGTTACAAGGTAATATGTTATTTTCCTGAGTAAACCAAAAAGTGGTAAGAGGGAGCAAATATATATAATTTTGTCTGTGGGTCTCGAACACCGAGACGGCCGGCAAAAGCTGCAAAGAGAAGCCGTGTAGAAACAAATGCAAGAAGAAAAGAACAGCAAAAAAAAAAAAAAAAAATATATAACATCTTTCCTTCAAAAAAAATAAAATAAAAATAAAATAACAACAATATATATTTCCAATCCATCCACGTCTCAAGAGAGAAGCAAACAAAAAACAATGTGATACCGTCCATGAATGAATATATATATTGTCATGGAATTTGGCAACCACAGTTCAATATCATCTTTAGATTTATATTTTCAACATATTTGTAGTTGGGATGAGATGGAGATGGTGGTGGTAGAGATCCCCGATATATAATGATCTTTATAACTCTTGAAACTGAAACTTTATTTTGTTTTGTTATCATTTTTCTTCGCTATATGTATGACAGAGAACGAACATTACGCGCCACAGAGGCAAAGGAATTTCTCGCTTACAAGTGATAAAGACAACCTGTAATCATACCAACTCAATGACAATTTTAATTTATTCTTCTTTCCCGGTTAATTAACATCCAATGCATGTTCCGAATCAGGTAAAAAATCACAATCATGGTGCAGTAAAATCTAAAGACAACACTTTTTTTTTTTTTTTTTTGAAATAAAAGACACAACGTTTTAGGTTACAGTATGTACAAATTTGTAGTTAAAAATGTTACATGGTCATTTGTTAGAATCACGAGCAAAGTAAAATTGACAAAATGACTCTTTTAATTTTTAAAAAGAGCATCTATCAAGTAGTTCGTTATAAAAAATAGTTGTTCTCGATCGCAAATAAAAATCTCTAGAAAATTATTGTACTAATAAAACTTTCTTATTAAATTATAATTATTTTAAGTTTTACACACAATATTTGATAAAAGCAGCCAAATAGGTATTTTCTTCCGTCACGATCATCATCTGATCGTGGCAATAATATAACATGCAAATGTAATGATGGAAAAGCTAGAACTTTAATAGAGTTATATAAATATATATGTGCGTAATAAAAAGAGTTATATATCTAATAGTTATATGTGTGTGTATATGTAAATTGAGGTTTAGAGTTATTAAGAGAAAAAAAAAATTGACGTTTAGAGTTCAATCCTAAAAGTGAAATTCATTAAAAGAGTACGTCTAAATTCTCTTTAATCGATTATCAATCTCTCAATATAAAAAGATAATTATAAATAATAGTATCAGAGGTTTATAGCTAGGGGAAAAAAAACAATTATACATATATATGTATGTATTGAAGCATGCGCGCATATATATATATATATATATATATATATATATAATAAGAAAAAAAAAGCTTACACAGTCACGGCATGACCACCGAAGGTGTACAGTATATTGGTGGCTCCGGTGAAGTAAAGTACAAGTTTGGTCGGACCAGAATGTACAACGCCCTCAGCCTAGAACACAAGAATCAAATTTTTAATTTTTCACCTTAAACCACTTTACTTTTTACCCAAAAAGTAAAAGCGTAAGATATAAAAAAGAAAAAAAAAGGGTCCATCATAATAATGGTTTCAAGATCCGAAACATTAATATGAGTTTGAGATGATTATAACGAGAACAAGAAGTCGTGTAATTTGTTTTTATTTTATTTTATTTTATTATACCTGGCCATGAGTAAGAGCAGCAATAGCGAGGTACCAAGCAGTGTAAGTGGTCATCCCGAGGCCAAGAAAAGACCAAATCCGGTAGTTGTGGAAAGAGGGTATGAACACCGTTGTCGCACAGCAAGCTCCAAAGATGTACGTCCAAGTCCTCTTGTCCAAATTATCGTTGATGTAGTAAATGTTACTGCGGTCAAAGAAGATCACCAACAATAGAACTCAAAAATTATTTCACCAAAACCCAGTTACGTATTATAAACGATTATTTGTTTTTCAATACACGTAAAAAAGAAAAATAACATTTTACCTTGCACAAGCAATGAGTTGGATGACAGATCCAAATAGAAGGAAAGTGCAATTGAAGGCAAGCCCCAAGGCTTTCCAGTAAGGGCCGAGTAACCCATCGAGCACTTCGAACCACTGCAAGTACAATATTTGATAAGTTTTATTGTCGATTTTTTCTTTTTTGTTTGGATTAGGTGTTTGGTGGTGGTGAGAAATTCACATCACAACGTTGTATGAACAACTATTTTACTAATTCTTTTTAAAAAAAAATTATTAGATTATTAGTGTCATTACATGATCAATTATATTGTTGTTGTTGTCATTTATTATTATTATTATTATTATTATTATTACCTGTATGACATGGTTCTTGAAGCTGACATTCTCTTTCTCCTTTCGGCTTCGGTACTCAACATAGAGCACACTGATGAGATACGCAGTCCAGCTTCCAAGCAGACCATAGAAAACCTGAAGAATGAGTCCTGAGAGCATACCCAGTTGAGAGAACGAGTACGGCAGTGTTAAAAGGACTTGGGCAACCTACAAAAATGTCCAAAAACAAAACAACGTTATAGGTTTTCTTTTTTTTTTTGGGCAAAAGAAAAAATTGGGTTCTTGGGATTATGTAATATGGTACTTGATTGGAAGCGCAACTGAACCAAGCGTCCCAAGCCGAGCCACCATGCCAGAGAAAGGTCTTGACACTAAACACTGACTGATTCTCCTCTTCTTCTTCTTTCCCTTCTTCCTTGGCTTCATGATGTCCATCGGATTCACTAAAGTTCGAGACTATGGCTTCCTCTGCTTGCTTCTGAGGCAACATTGTCTCTTTTTTTTTTTTTTTTTTACTCTTTTTGTTTTCGCACAAAAGGGCAACGTCTAAATCTTGGTAGATCTGAAGCACATAAAAAGACAGTTAATGAGACAAAACAAATGTAACCAAGAAAACGCAACCCCAGAAAACGAAAGGCAATAAGAAAATACCACAACCCCAGATCCAAATACCAGAGAAAATTCCCCCACAGAAATCCAGAAGCAAACGGATAAAATAGAGGGCCAAAAAGGGAAAAAAAAACTTCTAAAACATGTTGTTCACGAACTAGGCTGACCAAAAGAGAGAGAGAAAACCAGATCAACAAACTAGTTTACCTTGCACGATATGTCACTTTCTAAAGTTCGAAGAAAAAGCGAGCGAGCGAGCAAGCAAAGCCTAGATCTTTCACTCTCTTCCAAACAAAACGATCTTATTTCTCAGCTTGACTTTGATTTATCAGCTTCTTTTTCCGATGAAAAAAAAAGAAGAGAGTCCAGTACAGAGCAACAGTTGATGCACAGAGAGAGAGAGAGAGAGAGAGAGAGAGAGAGAGACTTAAATGCGTTGAAATAATTGCAAGATCTTCAGCTACAGATCTCCTTAGCCCTGTCAAAAACTACGCCTAAAGATATCCACTTTTAATGCAGCCAACAATCTGCACAGACAAAAGCCAGTGCCGAATTCCCAAAGACGGCGAGAGACCTCAAAAGCAGGAAAAAAAGATTTTAAAAATTTATGAAATAGATTATATAAACAAACACAAATCTCTCACTACAGAAGAAGAAGTTGGACTTGGAGGTGGAAAAATAGACCCCTTTTGGCTCTTAGTTGTAACTAAATATGTGCATATATATTTATTATAAAGTGTAGAGAAGTTTCTCTTTGGCTTTGAAGAAGAAAGCTTTGAATGAGTGAGTGATAAAGTTTGAGAGATTGGAAGAGATGGGGGAAAAAAAAAAAAAGGTGAGAGAGACGAAACCCCAATTCCCTGTATTCCAATTCCAATTCGATTCTTTGGTGACTGACAGAGAATTTGGAGAGTTCAAACTTCAAAGTGAAAGGGCACGTTGTTTCTGATCAGTAAGGATCAAGTTAAACAATGGTCCTTCCCTTTTATACAACAAAAGCAACTGCTTCAACGGCTCTGATTATGTATTTAGTCAAAATTTTCCTAAAATGAAAATGACATTTTTTGCAATTGGAAATTTAACCCTTTTCAATTTTCATTTTTGGTTATTATTATTGTTATTATTATCGTGTACCATGCATCTTTTTTATTTTATCTTACTCTCCAAATTGAAATATATATATATATATACACATACACACATGTATTGTTACCCTTTAAGAAAAAGTGAAACATATATAAGTCTCTAGATCTAAAGGTTACTTTCATGTTTGATCATAAGTCACATTCGCACGCATTACATCAATTTTATTTTTTCCAAAACTCCTCACCTTCCTCTTTCTGTAAATAATAATAATAATAATAATAATAATAATTTTTTAACATAACTTGCCACAAAGCATGTTTCCAAACATTATATTCTAAAATAATAAATTCAATCAAAATCACGGAAAAATATATGCAAAGAGTTAGTTTAGTTCGCTGATTCGAGTTTTTAATTTGAGTTAAAATGTGATTTTATGTGAGAGTTTTTTACTGTAGTAAAAAAGTTAAATGTGACTGTTTCTGAGAATTTTTTTTACTGTAATAAAACTCAAATCGGTAAAATGAATAGAACATTTATAACTTGATAAAAATTTAACAGTTTAAATAAGATGGTTCTTTTAAACTGTGTAAATTAAAAAAAAAAAAAAAAGACAAAATTGCATATTGCAGTAGGTTCTTCATTTCATTAACATAATTTTTTTTTTTTGTCCTCTAACGGTGAGTAAGCAGATCCAAATCTCAGTCAATAATTCTTCTAGGAACTTAATAATTGCCCAAAATTAATTAATTTCCATTTCAGCTGAAATATTAATGTCTTTCTTTTCCTATTTTTCATTTTTCGAGTTGGATTTTAATCTTAATTTTAATTAGTATCGAGGCCCCATAAACTTCCTCCCCTGTCTCCCAACACAAGGGGAAAAAGATGACAATCCCACGCGTTAAGATTCTTCAATGCAAAACCCAGCTGTTAAGCCGTTGGAATATGTTGTACGTGGTGTCTGAAGGCGTTTGGAAACCACGCGCCCTTGTGGCATGTGGGACTAACAGTCCCCGATGATAGATACGATAGGATTTTTTTTTAAATCGTGGGCCGCCCAACCCAGCCAACCGGCGATTATGGAGGCCCATTATGATCTTTTTTTTTTTTTTTTTTTTTTTTTTTAAAATTTTGGTTTTTTTTTTTTTTTTTTTTTGACAAATGTTAGGCTGCTCCGCGCAGCGCACGCGTGTATTAATGAAGGAAGAAAGGCTTGAACCGAGCCGAGCTGAGCCGAACCGAGCCATGATGGCCTCGCCACGCCACGCCGGGTCTTCGCACGCTTTAAAAGGAAGACACGCGCGCAATGAAGAAGCCTTAAGCCCCACTTTCCCGGCCGGTAATCATATTAAAGATGCTCTTTTAGCTCTTTTATCGGACGGCTCCGAGCAGCTCATTATCTACAGTTGGCCCCACCCCTCACTTCCCACTTTATCCTAGGATTCAATCTTTCTGATTTTATTCTTTATTTTTTATTTTTTCCATGACAATTATAAAAAGAAGTTGAATAGAAAATTCAACGTGTTTATGTTCCGCATATTTTACTGATTTGAGATTAAAATTTAAATTTTATTATAGTAAAAAAATTTTAAAAATAATTATATTTTATTTTTTTTATTATAGTAAAAAACTCTCATATAAAGTCACATATTAATTTAAATTAAAAACTCAAATAACAAACTAAATGAGTCTTTAATATTGTTAAAGATTTACAAGTGACGAGAAATATCTCGTGAATAATAACGTCCTTATTTTCATTTTTTTTTTAAATTTGATCTTTTTTTTACAACTATATCTGTGTAACTTTGTAGGATTGCTGTAAATAATTTACGCTGAAGGAAAGAAATAAATTTACAAGATAAAGTGATTACTGTTTCTTAATCTTAATACATTAACAAATTGGAAAAAAAAAAAAGAAAAGAAAAGAAATGGAAAGGGAATTAGAGTCCTTGATTATTATGCATTAGGCGAGCTTATCATGGATTTGACACAAAATCTTTTCAATGAAAAAGGTTGTCGCATGTTGCATGCCCAAATAATCATACTCATGAGAAATTAGGTCCAAAAGGTTTTCATAAAAAAAAGAAAAAACAAAAAAAAAGAAAAAAGAGAGAGAGAAGGTGGCTGCCGCAAACAAAAGGTGGTGGAAACGGTAGCGGTGGAGCCACAAAGCCACCATGAGTTTTTGGAGTACTATAAAGATGAGAGAAATATATATATAGAAAAGTGACATAAGTCATATTCCTTACAAAACCCCCACGTTGCACCCTTCAAACGGGGATTTGTCGGCTTGGTGAGGGTCTCCCTCTTGGCCCTCTCAAAACACATCCTCCACTTCGATTTTTCTGCCACTTAAATTTCATAAACCCCCCCATCTTTGTTTTGCCCCCATTTTCATCTTTTATTTTAAGTGCGTAATGTGTAAACATATAGAAAAGAGACATAAGAGTGTGAGAGTGACTTTAGACGTTTTGACCACTAAAGGTGAATTATAGTGAGGTGGTTCCGACCAATGAAAGAGAGCCGTTCAGAATTGTCAAACCCCATGAACATATTTTATAGACGCAAGAGATTTCTTTTTCCACTTGTTTTTAACTTTGGAGGCTTAGTGGGAGTGGTAATGATTAGTGAATGGATTTTGACGCCACTAAACTCTTAGCCATGAGCATCAAAATTCGGAGCATGTTCAATCGTTGCCCCTCACATGGGACCCAATATCATCCCAACTCATATTTTAATCTCCTTACACCTATACATACATTTTAATTCTTAACCAAGTCATCAGTTACACGTGGACGTTACATATTAGCAAAAATTGGTAAAAATTATATAGCGTTGAGATTCGAAAACCTGTAGTAACTAGTAAGCATCGTTTGGAAGGTTAAATGTAATTAGAAAACAAAAGCAATACATAGATTCTTGATTCCATAATCCATATACACAATTGTTATAACTTAATTTTCACAACTCAAAGTCAACTCTTTGTATGATCAAAATAGAAGCTAACAGCTCAAATATGTTTTTTTTTTTTTTTTTAATGGTGCATTTATAGCTGAGGAGAAGGTTATTTAATCTTAGGTAAAAACAGTTTTATGTGAACATATACAGATTTAAGGGAAATAGTTGAAAATATGCCAATACGAAAAACTTAAGAAAGTATATAGGCCAATTTTTAATTATAGAAATTAATAGGCCATAATTTGTCAAGTTATGGTTCATAACCAGATAAGTTATGGACAAACTTGTCAAGTTATGGTTCATAGCCAGACAAGTTATGGACAATAACTTGTCAAGTTATGGTTCATAACCAGACAAGTTATGGACAATAACTTGTCAAGTTATAGTTCATAACCAGACAAGTTATGGACGAAAACAGTAATTTAGCATATTTATTAACTTATGTAAACTATTGACCTATTAATTTTAATTCATCTCAAGTCTTGTCCTATTTTCATCTTTCGCCCCAGATTTAATCGTTAAAAAACTAATATAATGTACCTATAAAGTAAAAATGCATCTCCTACTACAAATATTCCCTTTCTTCAAACTCATTTAATTAAGACCTTAAATGACCAACAATATTCTTTTTTTTTTTCAACCAATAATTAAGGGCACCGTTTGACATTGGAGTATCATCTAAGTGGAAGAACCGATTGCTAAACGACCGGCTCTGATAGGATTCAAGGAGATATCTCAACGTAAGTAGCTTCACAAGGCAAGTAGTCCTCGATTTTATACGCTACTCGCTATCAACAAGTAGCCACAACCTCAAGAATGCTTGATATCATCACGCATCCACAACATAAAAGTTTCTAACTAAACGTAGAGTATCGAATGTACCACATCGGCAACTACAAATTCAAGAGACTTTGTTCAATGTGGTCAGCAAGTAGGGCTTTGCAACTTAATGTAGATTAAACATAGCTCATTAATGCGGTTTAGTTTAAACATAGCTCCGTCTATAATCCAAAACATTCGAAATAAGCATTGATAGAAGTTCGATCTGACTATGCAGGCATGCATCCATGATCTCCTTATGAAAGGAAGATACTGGTTGGGGAGACTTCAAAAATTTAGGAGGGGAATGAGGCTCATTAATGCGGGACCAAAAGTCATAATCTTTAGCACTTTGTCATTTTACTTTTATGAGATAAATTGCAAGAAGAGTTTGAGTGTGTATTATATATTGTTAAAGTATAAAACTATTCAATAAAAATGTAACCACTAAAGGGGCCACAGTGGTTATGTTAAACCATTAAAATTCTTAGTGTTTTTTTTTTTTTTTATTTTTTTTTTTTTTTATTTTTTTTTTTTTTTATTTTTGTTTTCTTTTATTTTTTTACACTTTGATTCATTTTTTCCTCGAAGAAGTGCTTGAGTCTTCGTAAGAGACTCCTCAAAATGAGGGTCCAAACGAGTAGTACTTAGAATGGATTTTCGAATCTGATCCTTAGTGATGTTTAAAGGATTTAATTGCGCCTCTTCCATTAGTTATAATTTTTGAGAGAAATGGTTGTGTCACTCTTTGTATTAAAATATTTGTAAAATTAACTAGCTAGCAGCATTAGCACTTTGCGATATTCCACATTGTATGCACACTTTCTTTGGTGGCCGATTGGATTTTGTGCTATTAGTTTTGTAGTGTTTTCTTCCATTTATTTTCTATTTATAATTTCCAAACATGAAACGAATCTTTTTCATTTAATGTTATAAAAACTGAAGTACTTTTCTTTTCCCTTTAATTAAATTCACAGTTTCATGGAGCTTTATGTATTTTATATATAGTTGGTACACGCAGTTAATAATGCAATCATCAAATGGCTATGGTTAGTGGAACTTTTGCCGAGTACTTTCTAGGGAGAAGACTTTTTTTGGATCAAACGCATTTTTAAAACCACATGGAATCTTAAAATATATATAGAGATAAGTAGGAGGAAGAGGACTATTGGGTGGGGGCCAATACTTATATACTCTAAGACGGAAAATGCCTTTTTATGAGTTCAGGGATATATAGTGCTCTTTGAGGGCTAGCTCTTGATGCTTCCACTGACATATTTAGGGGCTGTTCTGCAGCCTTATTTTTAAGTTAAAAATTTTAAAAAATAACTCGAGTTATAATTTTATTTAAGTTCATATTCTTTTAAGTTTGAACTCGAGTTTAACACTAAAATTCGAGTTCAAGTTTCCCCTTCAACTTAAATTTAGAAACTCGAACTCAAATTAATAAACAGTATTTTTTCTATTCTTAAAAATGCTATAACTTTTTCGTTTTAATTCTGATTGAGATGATTTTTTTCTATGCGTTGACAACGAAAAGACGAATAAAACCCCACCCATATACCCTATTAAAATTTTCCATCAGCATTGAGTTTTTATTAAAATACTATCTAAATTCAAATTCAAATTCAAATTTTGACTCACTCAAATACAAACTCAAAAAGATTCTTATCTCAAACCATAACTCAAATGTACACAACCAACACACAAACTCAAGTTACAACTTCAACTCAAGTTATAACTCAAACTCAACTCAAAATTCACACTCAAATCACCTAACTCAAAAACAGCAAAAGAACAGTCCCTTAACTTTTTACTATTATGGAAAGCCATGGAGGAGTACTCACACGGCCACAAAACAAACCGGCCTAAAACCAAATTAAGCTTGATTGTTAAGCTCTTTTCGTTTGTCTAGAGAAATGGCTCTGTTCATGCGCTTATAGCTAGAACCACTTGTTCATAAATCAATAATTAATGCACCAGTTAGAGTCTAGCTGAAGCCCTTGCCACTCCTGAGTGATTTTTGAAATTGTCTAAAGCTAAAGAAAATGAGAGCGTGAGATGCACCATCTGATCCCTTTTTAATTAGCAAATAATCATGATAAAATAATAATTAATGCACCACTAATGTTATAAGGTAATAGTAAAACACCGTAAAACGCATTAGTTTGATATTTTACCATGTTTTTTAAGGACATGGATGACGCGCTTGTTTACAGATAACTAAATTTGCTGGTTATTCCGTTTAATTTATAATCACTAAATTGGAAACAAATTAATGTTTGAGGCACTGGTATGACCAATTGATAAAAGTCCAGTGTATCAAAAGTTTTGTTTTGTTTTTTTATTTATAGTTTTTAATTTAAGATTGAAAGACTTGATTAACTTTATAGTATTTTATATATGTTAAAGTGAGGTGTAGAATTATCATTAAATTATGCCCGCATTTATTATATATATATATTTCCACTTTTGTCAGAGAGAGTAAGTAGACTATTTATTATCCTCTCCAAAATTACTTCCATACTTTCTCAAAATGGATAATATATTACTTTGTCGTACATGCTCATAAGTATTATACGCGAGACTTCATGAACCTAACACTGTATATATACTATTCGTCTTATACATCTCAAATATCACATATCTTATCATACGTATACAAAACTTATCAAGTACAACCACTGTTTTAAAAACACATATACGGTCAACTGGCAAGGAATAGAAAATGAGAAAGTAGTTAGGGAAAAAAAAAAAAGAGAGGGCTAATAATTGTTGTTGGTTGAAAAAAAAGAAAAAGAAAAGGCGTAGCTGGTTGTCGTTGAATATATTGCGTATCAAGCAAAGAAGCCGCATGCTTAACATATTTGTAGAGTTTCTATAATAAAATAGTCGTTTAGCTTTCAAGATCGAAAGTGTTATTAAAGATGTATTAATTTGCACAATTTAAATAATGATTTGAGTGATCTATATGTAAAAGAAAAACACTATAACAAAAAAATTGAATTTGAATTTAAGTGGTTGCGATCGATTGTTTGAAGGAGTTAATTCATTAAAAAAAAAAAAAGACTAATATATCATACTTTATCATAACAAACAACTGATAAGGCGAAGAACATGACAGATAAAATGGTGGCAAAAAGAAATAAAAAATAAGCCAACGAATTGTCTAACAACTTCTATGATGAACACAGTAGTTTAATTAGGCTGAAATCTTTTCTCTCATTATCATTGTTTAAGCTAATTTAGCTTTCCAAGATGCATGTTAAGTACTCGTGTAGTTAAGTATTGTGATATCGATTATTTAAAGCACTTTGCTAGAGCAAAAAAGAAAAAAAAAGAAAAAAAAAGAAAAAGAAAAAGAAGAAAAACACTCATGAACAGTATGCGTACGTATCGTAACACATTTAAAGCAACGATCCCTAACTATCAATAATTGTATGGAGGTCTAAATTCTTTCCTTTCTTTTTCCTTTTGATGTTCATTTTAAATGCAGGCCGAATACTAGCTAATCGATCGCTTTCATACCTCCTGTGCATATAAACTCTTTCTGCATTTATTTTTTTGATACAATCAAAATACTAACTTCTATAGAGAGAAGGGGTGTGTTTGATTGGTGTATTCGTGCCATGATTTGAATCATGGTGCGTGGTTCGTTATAATATTTTCTCATAAAAAAAATACGTAAATCGAGAATAATTCTGAATCATGATTTTGAATCCATGAACCAAATGTACATTTAGGCCTCGTTCGCTTTACGGATTCGAGTTTTCAATTCTAACTGAGATGTGATATTTTCTTAGAGTTTTTAACTGTAGCAGAAAAAGTTAGATGTGACATTTTTTGAGAGCTTTTAACTGTAGAAATCTAGAACTGAAAATTCGAATCGGTGAAATGAACAAGGCATTAGTATATCCCAATTATATTTGTATTTGCTAAGCAATTCTCCTTTATATCAATCTTCCACAATAATTTCTTAATAAAAATATGTAGAAATTCAGAATACATACCCAAATGCTCACTACATACAAGAAAAATTAAAAAAATAATTAAATAAGAAACAACCGTACTTAAAAGACAAACAAACAACAATCAAAATCACTGTGATAGTAGGCATCACCTTGTGGCACTTTAATACCCGACTACACCACAAGTGCAGAGTTTGAATCCCCTCACTCTCAAGATAAAAATAAAAGGAAAAAGAAATAAAAAACTCCTTTACACATATAATAAATAAATAAACAAAGAAAAGGAAATATTTATGAATCTGTACTTATCATTTTTTGAAGAATTGAAGTATATCTATATATGGACCGTGAAATTGATAGAAGTAGTTGTGCAAAATATGTAATTTCTGAAGTTCACTGGTCCTCTCATTGCCTACTAATCCAACCCAAATTCCCTATTCTTGATCATGACAAGTGCACTAAACACAAACACACATGTTAAATATACGCATGGATAAATTAATCTTGTATTTTTTTTTTCTTTCAAAGGATGGATAAAACTTGTATTGTGCATAGAATTACATGGAGGTTTTTTTTTTTTTTTTGTTTTTTTTTTACCTACCTTAAGAACAATATTTACATGGAGTTAGTAGTATCACCCATTTACTTATAATTGACGTGCATGGTTATTTTATAAGCGTGGTTTATAATGAAGTGTGCGGTTTAGTATCTAAATTTTGGGAAGAATATTACGCTTTAATTATTGGTGATAAATGACCACACGGATAAAGCGAATTCGGAAAAGAGACATCGAACCAGTGCTTGAATATAGATCAGTAAATGGACCTTCTTCTCACAGAAAATTGACCTCTCATGAGTCCTCCCCACAAATAATAGGCACCAAAATCGTCAAGTTTTGGGTATTGGTCCCCCTAACAAATTTAGGAGGCATAACATCAAAGCAATAAATGGCTACTTACCAATATACTTCTGCACTAAATTTCTTTTAAGACTTTTTAAAGTCTTCTTGAGTACGTGATTTTATTTGGACTTTATAATATATGTTCATACTTTTCTAATACGTTAAGCTTTTATTGAATTCCCACTTTTCATAATTTTGAAGAGTTAGATCGAGTGAATATATATGTAAGCATATTTTTAAGAAGAATAAGTTCAAAGTTTAGAATTACCCCACTTGTACAGTGGCTTCTCTTCAAGCACATAATTTAGAAATTACCCGGAATCTAACGTAGGAAATAGAAAGTGACTAATCCGAATATATGTATCTCGTTGGGTCATTGCAATCAAATAAAGCATATATATATATATATATATACATGTATATACATACATATCTCAAGTACTGTATCTTTTATATTTTTTTGTCATTCCTCAAAAGATCAATATAGGGACATAAAATTAATTGCAAAACGATACCATAACCACTTTATCCCCTTTAAAATTTAAAATTGTCATCACATTTTGAGTCTTTAATATATTTCAAGTTCCTTTTGCTTTTTTAATTAATACATAATACCCATACATTATTTATTCATTATTTAGATTTCACATAAGGAGGTTGTTAGAATATAAAATTATTGTTAGATCACCTTTTAATTACAATTTAATCTTTCGTGAGAATTAGTAACCTAACATGATTTTGTGAAATCAAAGAAGAAAAAATTTATAACACAATTAGAACAATTAATAAAGGCACATGAACGTTTAATTTTCCATGTAGTTCTGATAACAACACAAGATTATGACAATATGGTCATATTCAATCTAGCGTTTATTTTTTTGTAGTAATCTTATACAATAAGAGAATTTTTGCAGTTTGAACCTGTTTGGAATGGCTTAAATTTTGAGCTTATTTGGTTGATATTCTTAAGTACTTTTAGTTTTTATAAGTTTTTTTACAACAGATCAACTCGTTAGTGCTTATCAAAAACAAATTTATGAAATTTTTTTATTTGCATTTTTAAATTTTTATTCGTGAATAATAAATTTTAAATTCCAAACATATCCTTATATTATATTACTTTTTATGAAAATAAGAGTGTTCGACTTATTTAATCAAACATCTTAAAGGCTATTCTGAAATTAAAAGTTATTTTCCATAAACTATCTAAATACTAAGAGTTTTTAGCACATTTACTCCTTAAACTTGTCGTGGTTTAGTAAATTGTCCCTAAATTTTTAATTTTAGCAAGTTGTCATCTCAACTTGTAAAGTTATTATAATATGCCCCATTTTGACGACGATTGTGTTAAATTAGTATCAAAAAGTATATTCAGCCAAAAATTTCAACATTCAAATTCAAATATAACATAAATCTTTCAATATCTCAACTTTTAATCTCTTAAATCTAATAAAATATTTGAGCAAATTTAGCTGAATGAGGCACACTACAACAAATTTACAAGTTTAGAGATCAACTTACTAAAATTAAAAATTTAGGGGTAATTTATTAAACCACGACAAGTTAAGGAGGCAATTGTACCAAAAATCTAAATACTAATTAGATAATCCCGACTTATATTTCCCTTCTTGTAGCGCTTAAAAGTAAAAGTAAAAACTATCCCAAATGGTGCATTCCCCCATAGCTCCTCCAATTTTTGATTAATACAAGAAAATACAATTTTTGCGACAAAAGTTTTATGGACCAAATAAAATTTTGGTTACCGTTGTGGTCTCAGTCTAGTGGCAAAAGACAACTATTTCACTTAGCACGTAAGATTGATTTGATTGCCACGGTGAACTTTCCAAATACAAATTGACGAAAGTATGTGTTAAATTCTTTTCCGTTGTATCTGTAACTTTAATAGACTTGAAACTTTGATCGTCATGCGATAGCTAGTGATCACTTCAGCGATTATTAATTTGCTGATGAAAAGTTTTGGTTCCCTAAAAAATAAAATAAATATAGCTTTTGGAAGTCTTTAGCTAGCGAGCATTAACTCTAACTACAATGAGATAATTTAGTCGTAGAATAACGACGTTTAGTTCATGAATTCAGAATCATGATTCAGAACCATTCTCGATTTACATGTATTTTTGTGAGAGAAAATACTATAGCGAATCACGAATTATAATTCAAATTAAGGTACGAATCCACCAACCAAACAACCCACATTAAGAATTGCTTTTCCCCTAAAAATAATGTTTGAATTTAATATAAATATTTATTTATTTTTATTTTTATATTTTTGAGGTTGTAAAAAATTAGTATACTTCATATTGAATTGTACATAAATATGACGTAGACCAAAATATAACATATGTTTTTTTGATTATCTTAAAATGTATCAATCTAAGAATACATGGAAAAAAAATGAAAAGAAAACCTTATTATATTTTGCTCAAATTTTGAGGGACGGCCACCCAAATTTATTTTTATTAAGTAACATTTGCCCAACCTAATATTTATCTTTTGACGGAAAGGGTAGCTTATCACGTGTAACAATAATAATTTCCTTTTGGTTCCCTATATTTTAAAAAATTTAGGCTCATTATTAGTTAATTACTTGCTTTTAATGTGTCATATATATTATACTCCTGCACCCCACTACTAATCATTCAGATGGGAACCTAGCTAGCTACGGCCGGTGCTGCTTGATCAGAAAAAAAAAAAAAGGATTTTCTTACTTAAGCAAATGGTTTATTCTATAAGAACTATGGTGAATATTTTAATACAGCTTTGAACAAACCTTGAATATTAATTTGTCTGCATCGAATATATCTACATATATTAATGTGGTTGTTAAGTAGAACCTTTTTTAATTTCTTTACCGTGTGAATGATTGACTGTTTTATAGAAACTAATTCAAAGGGCCGGAAAAATTTGCTTGATGCTCTCTCATGTCAAACATGCTAAATAATTTAATTTCCTTGGATATAGCATGTTTTTCCGACATGATTGAGAAATGACAACTAATCAAATTAATCACCATATTATTCGGGCACTTGATTTGTTGCATTATATTTAGACTGTAGAGGAGGCTAGATATCTCCTACCTACTTTCTATGTTTTTAAATACAGTTCGTTTATATATATATATATATATATATTTACAATAAGTTAAATGTATAAACTAAACTAAGATGTGAAAGGCTATCTTCCAACTAATTTGATAATGTATGGCTAATATATCTTTGACGAATTAACTCATATGCAGTGAGAACTTTCTCATGGTTACATGATCATGAACACATATAAAATTAAATAGAAAATCCTTGTTTCCTAATAAGCAAAAAGAAAATGACACCTGAACAAATTACTCACTTCCATTTGCTCAGGACTAAATACAAATTATGAATAATTACTCTCTAAAATATATATTCTTCCTTCAGATGTTCTACAATAAATATATATTACATATCGAGCAGCTGATCCATTATATATAAGCCTCATATATGTGAATATATAGGTAGGCTTCCGCGACTTATGTGTCATCATGAGCAATACTATTGGTCGGGAAATTAATTCTATTAGAAAAAGGAAGGATAATGATTAAGTCATTTCTCAGGTGCTATATAGTTAATGAAGATTTTTTTTTTATATATTTTAATCAAAATTTCTTTTGATAACTTTCCTTAGAAATATGTCATCAAAATTCCCAGTTGAAAATTAACTCAATTTCATGTATATTTCAATCCATTGTCGTGTAGTCCATCAATAGGGGTCCCAAATTCTCATGACAACTATCAAGTAAGCGAAATGTTCCCCAGAGGCCACAAAAAGCCACTAAATGAAAAACACCACATAATATTCTTTCTTGTATGCATTTGCATCAGCATGACGATTCGATCGGCAAAGAGAAAAACGCTTTTATATATCTCGTTTTAATCAAAACGGTAGACAATCTATTGTGATATATATATATATATATATATATATATAATCATGACGCTGATATGCATGAACAGATTTATTAATACAAAACAAATAAAGAGAGATTGATTAGAAAGAACTACAGTGGTATTCATATGCTAAGTGGAAAGAAAAAGGTGAAACTTGTGGGTTTTCCGATTCCACTTATCCCGAAAAAGGTTTTCTTAGGTTTTATTAGAACAAATTGTCTGATGATTGTTTGTTTGTTTCTTTAGACTTTTCGGATATAGTAAAAGAAAAAAACCAAAAGAGAAAGTGGGTAGGGGCTTCTTCTTTCTTTTTCGTTTCCCTTATCCCCTTTCGAATCTTTTTTTTAATTGGTAGGGGGTAGCAAGAACCCTAGGACATTACTTACCTCCCAAACCTACCCACAAAAAACCAGACTATTTTTTTATTTTTTATTTTTTCAAAACAATATGGCCTAGGCAATTTACTGGCTATATTGCAAATTAAATTTAGTAATATAATTATAATAACATGCAAAGAGTTGTTAACATGTAGATTATGCTTGTTGTTTTTTTGTCCCAGCTGCGCGTCATACAACGTCCCTCAATGCATCAAGTGGACTATACAACTTGTAATCATAGCTGCCGGCCAGTTAATGAACAAATAATCAAGTGATGTGATACAATATGACATACATGGATAAAAATCCATCACGCATGTTTATAATTAGAACAAATTGTCCGATCATTATTTGTTTGTTTGCTTGGACTTTTCCGATATAGTAAAAGAAAAAAACGCAAAAGAGAAAGTGGGTAGGGGCTTCTTCTTTCTTTTTCGTTTCCCTTATCCCCTTTCGGATCTTTTTAATTTCATTGGTGGGGTAGCAAGAACCCTAGGTGATGCGTGAATTTATGTTTGTAAATACACGAGTCGCCTCAAGTAATAAAATGTAAATAAGAGTGTTGATCTCACAAAGAATGTGTTTAATTTTTATTAATTACTGAAATTTATCGACTCTAAGATTATTTAAACCATCGGAATGAGTAATGAACAAAGGAAAGTAATAAAAATAATAACTAAAAGAAATAACTAAATAATAAAAGTACAATTTGGATATGAGGATCGAAGGGAACTCTGATGATAATAAAGTGACTAGGGGCTCTGATCTCTCTCTACTAAGCTATGTTGATATCCAATTCTTAGGCTTATCAATTTATTTCACTCTCATTAGTCTTGTGTTTTCGAAAATAATTTCACTCCCTCTCCCGAGTGCCAGGTAAAATAGTATGTAAAATCAATTAAGCAATATCCATACTAGCCTAACTGAATCAAACATCCATTAAGCAAACCTAATCTTGACTACCTGAATTAATTGGCCTCCCGAACTCAATTAACTCTAGGTTGTGTTTCTCAAATCCCAACATGTGAAAGTAACTCTCCCGAGCCTAAATCCACACATCTATATTTCTAATTCATGAAAATACAAATTAGAACAATTAACATAGAGAAACAAAAATGAATTGAAGTGAAAATCACATTAACAAGCACTTAGAATATTCAAAGCATATTAACGTTAAAACTACATTAAGCCCCTATCTCTAAGAGTTTGGTTAGAACAAGACATCAAGAATCCCAAATCAAAACGCATAAACAAACTAAAAACCAAATCCATAATCAATCACAAATCTTAGAGAATAACACAAACTCAAAGCTAAAATGGAGGAAGAGAGAGAGAAAGAGAATGAAGAACTAGAAGCCAATCGAGCTCCGCAATCTTAAATCTTCCTTCGGATCTTCAAGTAAGCCATCAAATCCTTCTATTATCCTCTTTAGTGTTCTAGGTTTTTGGGTCTCCAAAGAGCCACTTTGATTCTCAACACATTTCCTATTTATACCTCCTTAAAATCAGTATAAAAGAGGCGTTAAAATGACTGCAATACGTGTGGCGGCGTTGCAGCGGATAATTTTCCCACTGCATCGCCGCTTAGAATTTCTGAAAACCCTAGTGGCACAGACTCACCCACTGCAGCGGATGAATTTCCCGTTGTAGTGGGTGTGTAGTTTTCCTGCTCTCGGGGAGGAAATTCGCTACAGTGGGTGTCTAATTTTGAAGAGGACTTTCACCTTCTATATGGCCGAATTAGTTTTTGGTGTCTTATGAAAGTTGTAGCTTTATTTCTTATCTTTTCAGCGCCACCAAGATCATCTCATTTGGACTTTAGATGAGGGAGTTATGCCCAAATTCTAAAGTATGTTCTAAAATTAAATTTTTGCTCATTTTATTTCATTTAACTTCAACCTACAAAAACAAAATAAAAATACATTAAACTAATAAAAATGTTAGAAAACTTTCAAATACTCAAATTTAAAATTATTTGATTTGTGAATAAAATACTCACTCATCTCTAGGACATTATTTATCTCCCAAACCTACCCACAAAAAAGGACTAATTTTTCTTTTTTTCAAAACAATATGGCCAATGCAATTTACTGGCTATATTGCAAATTAAATTTGGTAATATAATTATAATAACATGCAAAGAGTTGTTAACGTGTAGATTATGCTTGTTTTTTTGTCCCAGCTGCGTGTCATACAACATGTCCCTCAATGCATCAAGTGGACTATACTACTAGTAATCATAGCTGCCGGCCATTTAATGAACAAATAATTAAGTGATGTGATACAATATGCATACATGGATAAAAATCCATCACGCATGTTTATAAATGTCCACTTTCATCAAAGTACTTCAAAAAAAAAAAAAACTTTTTGCATATCGAGCAATTATAATACATAAATATATGTACAGAAATCAGAATATATAATTAATATACATAATTTATAGTACTACTTTTAGTATATATAGCTTCGATGTGTAGTTACATGGCATGATTTATGCTTCTTTCACAAGGTTACGGACGGGACTGTTTGCTATACAACTGGGATACGTCAACTACTAAAAGATGGGCTCTAATTTTCTTAAGGACTTGCAAATTTTCCAAGTAAGATCGAAAAATATAAGCATCAAGGATTAATCTAAGATAATTGAAACCTACCCATTAAGGAAAGGTACATCATGGCAGAAAAGCACGAGTCTTGGGGATTAAGAGAAGTTAATCTGAAGTGATCTTTTTTTTTTTCTTTTTTTTTTGTTGGTATAGGTTTAACTATTGTGCCGATATAATCTTTTTTTTTTTTTATTAACTTTTTGCTAAAAACAAATATGAAAAATTAGCGTATAGCAAAGCACCAGCGGCGGCGCTTCCATGGGTTGTGTCTCTATCATGAAATTCCTTACTATGTGCTAAAATTTATTGACCGACTAAAACTTGCTTTTCACCAATTTGAAGCAAAATTAATGTACACCGGACATACAACTTGTTATACATGTTGAATTTCGAGGACGTTTAATCATAATTAAATTTGACATCTTCCGCTTTTTTTTTTTTTTTTTTTTTTTTTTTTTTTTTTTTTTTGGTTTTCACATTTTTTTTTTTTTTTTTTTTTTTTTTGGTTTTCGATTCGTGCATACCAATTTAATTTAGTCTATCAACCGGCCTTTACTAATTATGCTTGCTTTCTAATTAAGCTCCCTAATGCACCACAACTTTGATGTTGGAATCAAAATATTATGCGACACTCCCCATGTGTAGGAGCAAGAATTACATATAGTTCTTGTAATTTTTTTTTTTTCACCTCAATATTTGAGACTTTGGCGTCGGCTTTACACTTCCGCAGATTCCTCAATTAATTAACTCATACTTTTCCCTTGGAAGAGGAAAAATTGTGTTAGTCAAACTTGCACGATTTTGTTTTGTATTGTTTTTTGTTGTTGTTGTTGTTGTTGTTGCTGCTGCTGCTAATCACAGCGATTTTGTTTGGATCATTGTAGAAATGGTTTGCTATGTCAGCCGAAATTCTAGAAACTGAATTAAGGTTTACTTTATTTTGAAGCTCGTGGCATTTGCTAATAATATATATATATTTTTTTTAAAAACTCTTCTTCTCATGTCTTTATTTCCTTTCACACACACAAACCCAAAATCACAAAAAGAGAAGGAAAAAGGGGAAAAAGAACTAACAAAATGAAATGATCTTTTTGATATCGGAGCTGGAGTGCTCACGCGTCTAGAGCTGGTTTAAAGATCTGCCCCAAATACTTGGCTTTTCATTGGCAATCCTCTTTTGAGTATACTAGTTGAAAAGCACACCCTCATCGCGAGTATTCAACTTATTTTTTTTATATAAAGATTTAAAATTTCTTTAAATTTTATATTGACTTATTATTTTTTTAAGAGTTAAGTTTCGTAAAAAAAAAAATTAAAAAAAATTAAGTAGGGCATAGTTAAAAGGGAAATAAAACTTTTAGTGGAGCAAATTAGAGAGTATATTATTTATTAGTACATATGAAAAAAAAAAAGTATTTGAGAAGATTACAAGAAAAAAATTTTAGGCAGAGACATATCTCAGAAGATATGATTTCAGTAAAGTAGATGAAAAAAAATATTTATAGGGGTCACATTTAAAAATAAAGAATATTGAGTTTACTGAGAGAAATTTTAAACAAAGATAAGTTTAAAGTAGTTTTATACTACGAGAAAAAAATATATGCATACATGGAGGTACTTGAGAACCAGTACTTCAATAAGTCATAGTTAAAATGCAAAATTTAGAAACCATAAGAAGAAAAGAAAAAAAAAAGAAGGTTTCGATCAAAACAAGTATTGTTTTAGTCGAAATAATAAAATAATAGAAGACATATTGCCTATTCCTATTTAAATGAGTATGTATTTAAGAAATATTATGTATTCTAATAGGGACAAATAAAAAGAAAAATCACAAAAACAATTAAATAGGGAAAATAACTAAGAAAACAAAAGGGAAAAAAAAAAAGATAAAACCTAAAACAAAACATGATTAACCACAACTATATCCCGGATTCTCCAGATTATCCAATGCTTTTGTCAAGCCATCCTTCGACCCCAATGATATAAACATGTTTTGTGACTCTTGCTCGACATATTCATCCTATAAAAAGTGAAATCAATTTATCAAGCCCAATCTGTAAGAATACATTTAACAAATCAGTATCAATATAAAAAAACATCAAAATACTTGCAATTAACACGACAATCGGTTCGCAAATCTTGTTTTTGAACTCGTTGTCGTTGCCTTGGCATATATATCTCCACTACTTTTCTATCTTCGTTAAGATTAAGGTGTGGTCAATTAAGGACATAACAAACTTAAAAATTTTGTACAAACAAATATAAGAAATTTAACATACCCATTCGAATTCTTTAGGGCCCGTTTAATTCGCTGATTTGAGTTTTTAATTCGAGTTGAAATGTGACTTTATGTGAGAATTTTTTACTGTAGTAAAAAAGTTAGATGTGACTGTTTTTTAGAGCTTTTATTATAGTAAAACTCGAATTTTAAATCTAATTGGTGAAATGAACGGGACCTTAATTATTGCAGAGTAACTTCTTTTTACTTTGTCGTGGAGTTTGTAAACGTTGGGTTTGTCCTTGAACGGGTGTACAAAAGTAGTGAAGAGGTCACTCCTGAGGTTCTTTACCATTTTTGTGGCACTTGTTATTTTAAATTTCTTCATTGAAATGGGAACGATGAAACTCTCTACTATCTCGTGCTACACACGGTCTTTATATTTTTTTACTATTTTTATCCCACCAGTTTTTGGCGGTAACTTTGTAACTCATTCCTCGCTTTTTTTTAGGGGTTTTTTTTTTTTTTTTTAGTTGAATTCAACTTCGGTTTTTTGTCCCTTCACCCTCATTTTATTAACGCCTTTTATGATTGTTACTCTTCTTTTATCGTCTTTATCCGAATTAAATGGCTCTCTTTGCTGGGGTTCATACCCATCGATCTTCATCAGGACATAACTCATTCTCGTCTTGTGACATATGTAAACTATCATAACGTATTGAAAGAAACAAAAACTGAAGATTTCATTAACCGATTAATTTTATGTCTCACTGTCAATTAATTAACCAAAAAATAAATTAACGTGCATTCATATGTCAACATAAAAAACCAAAAAACAAAAGAACTAGACAACTAAACAACTTAACCCACATATATTAATTATACTTAATATTGGTCATATACTAACAAAACAACTAAACATAAATAGATAAAATAATATACACATTCTAGTAACTAAATAAGTACATTTACCAATAAGGAAAAGAAAAAAAAAACATTATACTAACTAAAGAACAAAACAACTAATGTTCATACGTTGTGCTAACATTGATTATATGGTAACTAAAGAAACAAATATAACTAAAAAATAATATGCACATGATAATTAAATAACTAAATATGTAAGCCAATGTGGTGACGGGCAGCGTGGTGATGGGCGGTGACGGAGATGTTGAGGCGGCAACAACAAATGCTGCAACGATTATGGAGAAGATGAGGTGACGGGCAAGGGGTGGCATTGGAGAGTTCAAGGTGCGACGGTGATGGGGAGGACAATGGCGAAGTGTAATGGGAATGAAGTTGAGAATGGTGACCACGACTATTTTGAAAGCACTATATGTTTCATTGAAAATTTTAGAAAAATCAGGCACGACTGTTTCACTGAAAATTTTGAACAACATGCTTTTTTTATTATTATTTTGAAAGACATTAATGACAATTTTTTTATATTAGATGACGGTTTCTATTTAACGGTCATCTATTGACTTTAAAAAATAATAAAAAAAATTGTGGCGCCAGTTGACGTCCTTAAATGCGCTAATTGTTGTGCCACTCTTTATTAAGCCATTCTGAATGTACGTATAAGAACACAAATAACAATACATTACACATCGGCTGTATAGAAAAATGAGTCATATAAAATATTCAAATCGGACTTCTTATGAACCCCACTAAATCACTAGGATTCGTTTGGTATGAGAGTTTAAACCAGGCCGATTCTAGTTTTGATTTTGGAATCAGAACTACGATTTATAATTTTAGGTCTAAATTATGGTTCTGAACCAGAACTAGAATCAGGAATTTTAACCATCCAAAACCAAGGGGGTTGGTTTTAAAATCAGGAGTGATTCATGGTTTAAAACATCACATCATGGTTCAAATTTTAAATCAAAACCATCATAACCAAACACTGATTTTGAGTGAGTCAAATCAGAATAACTTTTTATTTTTTGTAAACAAATACTGATTCTGAACCATAATTATAGTTCCGGGTTCAAAACCTTTACACCAAACAACACCTAAAACATAGACGACAATATATTGGTTGAACAAGCAAATGAGTTGTGCACACGACTTGTGCAGATCTGACTTCATCTTATAACTCCCATCACAATCACTCACTAATCGCCTTATTCGGAGAGGCCCCCATTGGTATAATTCAATAGAGACCCGTATGACTCTCATCGCAGCTGTGAAGAAGGACAATTTATGGTGGTGAAAAGCTGGGAAGCATCAAGCACCTAGAGAATTAGGTGATATTAATACATAATTTGGTGCTTCTATTCAAAACCACTGCCAAAAAATGTTTCCTCTGATTTAAAGTTTTGAACCAAAAACAATGTCGCAGTTTCTAGTGGGCCATTATCCCCACTCGGCACAACGCGTAGATCAAGCTGGACAAATAGCAATCTCTGAACCACCATGTCTTACGCACACCAAAGACGTCTATCTATACAATATTGATAGCCAATAGACATTGTGCTTAAATGGACTACAATAATTGCATATCGATGTGTACGTCTCCTGTCTCTGAAACTTGGTCCCTCAAAACTGAATGCGGAATTTTAGTGCTTGTGGACCTTGATCAATATGATCATCATCATCTCTATAATATATATATATATATATATATTCTATAATATATACATTAACTCGTAGTAGTGTGCAGCTGGCATGAAAACTGAAATTGCTTCGTTGGGGAGGCATATTAAATCAAAGGCCAATATTGAAAATTTCATTTCAAAGGTTACACACATACACATATAAGGCTAGATTTGGGATAGGATTTGGGAAGCTATGCGGTAGTACGGTTGTACGCTTTCAGGATTGGTAGGTGGATTACATCAATATACATAATTATACTACTGTACCAGGTAAGAATGTTCCATTATCCAATATCAATTAGGTACACTTTCAAAACTTGCCGTTTTGTTATTTTTCGTAATTAGTTAATGAGTGTGGGCCCTCACATGAGACTCAAGCGAGTTTCACAGTTGATTATACTGCTCTTTGTATTCTTGTTAAGTTTTTTGTTGCATGATCTTGTGTAAAAATTAGAATGGACTTTACTGCTTTAGTACGGACCACAATAATATTTGTGTCCAAGCATCAATTATTAGTAGCTAATATGAATTTTACGTTAATAATTAACAAGATAGATGATATATGTGATCGGGTTTATAGGATATACGTGTCCGGGGTAGAGAGTTAATAAACTAAATGATTACATATTTGGTCATACGAAAATTGGTTTAATCCCCATTCTCATATTCAATTCTTGAATTATATATATCTGGTCAATTGACCCAATTAAGAGTTTATTATCTGATTAGAAGTTTCTTGTGCTTTTTCCATTCTGGCCATGTGCTCAAAAACATCAATAGTAATTTTGCACTCTCTTAATTATATCAAAGAGAACATAATATAACGTGCATGCAAAATAAAAAAGTTGACTTTCTTGCGCTCTTTATTTAATTTTTTTCCTTTCTTTATTTTTTTTGCAGTACGTGACAGAGTAGACTTGTAACGGTTTGCTTGACAAGGCTGTACACAAGTTGAGGCAATGAGTATAGTGATGAGGTTGAGTAGTAGTGATAAATAGAGAGCAAGAAGGAAATTACAGAGATACATAAATGTAATAACTAATAAGAGGGATTCTTCTGAATATTTTTCGTAATAATAGAGCGTTAGATTAGGAGAAGTGTCAGTTTGCCTGACTTTTTGCATACATTGGCATGTGAATCATATTGGTCTTGGAGCGCGTGGTATGGCACTTGCACATGTGATATCATATATACACACACACATATATAATACTATATCTAAACATTTTAGATTAGAGAGACAAACATAAGATATACATACAAACACACACACACACACACATATATATATATATATATTCAAGTACTAATTATATATAGAGAAAGAGAGGAGATGAAAAAACAAGTTAATAGTTAGGCTCAGGCATCGTTGCACGCTGTAAAAGGGGCTGTTACAAATCTCAGCCAAGCTTCGACTGTTTCGTGATGTCCTTCACCAATTTGGTTGAGTATGTTTGAGAGAGAGAGAGAGAGAGGATTTGAGAGGTTTCCTTCAGTACTGTTTATTGTATTGTGACACCATGTGGGTCTCAATGCCCACTTGATGTCATGTCAGTAGTCTTTTCCTTAATCTCCAAAATCCTAATATGCCTTCCTAGCTTTTTATGACATATTCCTCTCAACATATAATTTGTTTGACTGTAATCACACAGCTCTCTTATTTCTCTACTTTTTTTCCCCCCTATCCGTTTGTATAATTATAATTAGATAATCAAGTAAGCTTATTCATGACGATAAAAATGTTTTATGAATTGGGTATCACATTAATTTATAATTCACAAACATGAATAGGATATAATTTAAATGGAGCTTGCATGAGGAAAATTTTGCAAAATAATACAATCAATAGCTAGGAATTAGCGCTTGTTAATTAAAATGTTACCTAATTAAACTCTTCTTACTAACAAATTCAGTATGTTACCTCCAATAGGGTAGCCACTAGATATGGACGGCGAGGCTATATCAATCATCCCTTTTAACAAAAAAAATAAATACAAAAAAGCGATGTTGTTGAGTACTATACATGGTATGGTCACATGAATTATTTTTCGACCTAATAAACAATTATGTGTGCCTCTTGGATTAAAGAAGATAATCTCACTAATATATATATTATCGGGAGACCACACACGTATCAAGTAAAACGAGTAGGGAAAAGAAATTAGAGAACAAGGTGATGAAAAAGCCAATTTCAATTAATCTTACTTCTTTTCCATTCCTAAGATATTGATACAGCAGCACCGCCGGTTGGGGGTATTCAAGCTGCTATATATATATATATATATAGACTATACTACGTACAGTTTGTATATAAAATTAAAGCACATGTCAACCATAATTGTACCAACCATACTCATAACAGAAAAACGGTTGCAGTACGTACAAAAGAGGCACCGCAAAACTCAAACGTATTATATGTATTTCAAAACCAACTTCTGAGTAATGCTGTAAGATCTTAAGGCATATCATCTTTATAATTTAGAGCCTATTAGTAGCTACTCGCAAGAGATCACTTGTATTAATTACCACTAACAAATTAAGTATATGCGTTGTTATTAGTTCATTACGCATTACGTAATTAAATAAATAATTACTCTAACATGGGCTCATGCATGCTTAATTTATTTAGCCATTTGCAGGATATGCATCGTGATCTGAAGCAAAAGTTTTACATGTTATGAGTTGGCTTAATAATTAATTATCACCTGGTTATGTATATATGTGTTGGGGTCAAATTTCGTCACTCAATCTCTACCGCACACATGTCAATTCGAGTCGATTAGACTTGAAGACCATGAGCCAAGGAGAGCAACCGGAAGGATTCAGCAGCCCAAGACAGCTGGAACACAACCCAAATCCAAGATCAGCTCAGAATGACTTCAGCATCTGGAGTTGACTACGACTGCTCGAAAGAGCAGAGGACTTGACTGTTCTGAAGAATATTATGAGAATCTTTTGAAAAACCTTCCGTTTTGGAATTTTAGGAAGCTACCAAATCGTACCAAAGATAGTCCAAATCTCAGAAGATATAGATTCTACAAAGAAAGTTAAATAAAGACACAATCAGAAAAGTCAACTCTATAAAGAAAAGGGAAATTAGCCTTAAATGAGTAATCAAAGTTTGCACCTACAAAAGAAGGCCTTACTTCAGCACAAAGGCAATCACATCCCAACTCAAGCATTACCTCTGCAATATGCCATAGAGCTGCTCTTCTTGCCCTCTATTATTGTCTATTCCAAGCGTTACAGAGCTCTTTTTTACTATTCTTTACGTACATAGTGTAAATAATAAACACTACAGTAGATGTACCCTTATCATTTAAGGTAAACCGCTATAAATTTCAGTGCCTCTTTTATTTCTCGTACTCTACTTTATCTCTCATCCACTAAATTAATCTTAAACAAATAGATCAAACATTTACTACTCTGCGAATTGATCATTAACCCCTAATACAAATTTTACTGTTAGAAATCGACCTCTATATTATGCATGTTAGTTATAAGCTATGAGATCTAATTTGCAATAGGATATACATTATACCGCGCGCATTACTCCCTGGTTTCTCGTGAAAATTACAACCAACCAAAATTTCAATTTCTGTTACGGCCATGAACATGCAGCAAATGATTAAATTATTGTTTGGTTTGAATACAATTTCGGCTTCAAAATTTAATTAGAGAATACTATAATGGTATTCTTGGAAGCAACAATAAATATATGTTATGCGTACACAGCAAACTCTTATATTTCTAGACAGTTGATGAATATATATATATATATATATATATGTGGACACTTTCTTTAATAAAAAAAACTATCACAATTGTACTTCTAGTATGTACTAGTATTAGTAGTATACGGGAAACGTGCCTATTGCACGTCCTTGTTAGTATAACACAAACACGTCCTTGTTAGTATAACACAAACAATTTTCATCTTTGCAGTTTTTTTTTTTTTTTTTTTTTCCAAAAATTTTATATGAAATTCTTAAATATGATTAACAATATGTCAATACAAAAAATTACATTTTCTCATTATTTTTCATGAGAAAAAAATTAATAAATATGCTAATTCAACATGTAATATGCGCTCAACTTGAACATATGTAGGACTTGGATCTTCAAGTATAGTGATGCAAATATGGACAAAAAGTAACCAATCTAGAATTATTTTTTTCAAATTAAAACATAGATATAATTTGTCTAAAATAGTAGTGTAAACTTATTAGAAAGTTATAAAAGTTCACACATATAAGATAATGATTAAAGAAAATTAAAAAAATAATATATATAATGATGGTTGAATAAATGCATCTGTGGGAAATGAATTTGCTAGGTTCAATATTGACCTTTATATCCTTGGTTGAAGTATAAAAATTGGGAAGAGAGGCACTTCCTCTTCTATATATACTAGTATGGAATTGTGCCTACGAAACTTTGTTCTTTATTATTTTTGCCAAAAAAAAAAAAAGAATGGGAAGAAAATCTTGTATATATTATTAAAGAAAAAAAACTAAATATAATGACATGGTAAAACATGTATATAAGTGAGATGGTAAATCATGTGTACCATTTATTAAAAGGCAGTACAAAAAAAACAACTTTTCTTTTTTTGAGAAAAAAAGAAAGCAAAGCTAGAAATTGAAGTAACAAGGATATCAAAACTTAAAAAAGGAAAAATTTAGAAAAATAAATATTTGTGAAAATTTTGTTAAAAAATTATTTATTAGAACCATATTAAAAAATAACATTTTGGAGTATGGCGTGAAAAACTACTGAAATTGGGATGCATTTCAAAAAACAAAAATTCTTTTATAAGTGAAGTCATTCTAAATACAAGATATCTTAAAATAATAATACTAATAATAATAATAATAATAATAATAATAATAAAAATAAGCAGTGAAGTACAAAACCCAATTCAAACTATTCTCCTTTCTTGTATATCTATAAAATAAGATATAAGATAAGAGATATATATATATATACTTATATATATACATACATATATATATATGTATATGTGTATATATATATATATATAACTTATAGAGTTGAGAATAATTATTTTAAAATGCAAATTAGAAAAAAAATAAAGAAATAAATTTAAATGTGCAAGATTTTTTATTAAAAAAAAGAGCAAAAAAGTAAAAGGGTAAAAACCCAAATATGATGAAGTGCAAAAGTTATGAAAAGCAATGCCTTAGATTTTTTTTATTATTTTTACAAGAGTAAAAAAAGAGTAGAGAAAAAAAAAACATTTAAGCAAACGCACAAGCAAGTTAAAGTACAAAATTTTAAGAAGTTTATTCTCCCTTCTATATAATCTATAGACTAGTTTATGATCATGCCTATGACACTTTGTGCTTTTAACACTAGTAGAAATAGTATACTAGAAAACGGTTAATAACCGTAATTAAAATCTATGACGACGGTTTAAAAACTACCATTTTATCTACATTCATTAAATGTTAAAACACTTTAAAACCATCGTCGTGAAAGTCCAAAAAAAAAAAAAACACTTTAGACAACAGTTTTTAAGGAAACCATCATGAAAGTCTAGTGAAAGCACTTTAAAAATACACGTTGTTCTACTTGGTGCTTTTTGGAAGACTTTCGATGGCATAACACATTGCCAGTGGCGGAGAGAGGTGAGGCCCGGCGGGGGGAAATGGGGGGTGGGTGCAGGCATATGCCCCTCTAGATTTTTTATATTTGATTTTTAGTATATGTTTTTTCAAAAATTTTCATATATGCCCCTTATCAATGTAAATTTTAAATATATCCTCACAAAATCCAATCTGAAATTATTTTATTTCTTATTGTTCTTTTGATATTTTCCTATTAAATCTTATACTTTAAATGTACCTAACTAATTTTTTTTCTCTAATTTATTATTGTGAACAAAAATTTTCTTTCAAATTGGTCCATTCTAAAATATTTTTAGATATAATCTAAGTTATATAAAAAATGACACATTAAAATATTTTTTCTCAAAATGTGTCCCTAATTAAGAAATTTTTTTCAAACAACCCTCTCAATTACAACATTCTCACACGCACATTTTCTCTAATTTATCCTTATTGAAGTAATATGTATTCATTCAAATATGTCATGTACTTAAAAGATCTTTTTTCCCTCTTCTGAGACTTGCAGCTACTATTTTTTTATAGATATTATGTACTTCATAAATAGTTTTTCTTATCTAATTTACTTATTAAAATCTTAATTACTCAAGTACGTTTAATAGTTTATACATACATATTATTCATGTAAAAATATTAAGAGCTGATTTTATTAGTATTTTTTACATTTTTAATTTAAAAGGTCTCCGGAATTAAAATTCTAACTCTGTCAGTGCACATCACACCTACAGCTACAGGGGAACGCCTAGTCCCAACAGAGAAAATGCGTACAAAAGGCCGTCAAAGCTATTTTCAATTTTTTCATAACTCATCGTCCACTTTCTTCTCTTGCAAATTGCCGCAGCAACATAATTTTGTCTCTCGAGTCTCACCTGTCTTTGCTTTTATATCCGAGTAGACTATTCATGGTTCCATTTCTATTGCACATCGTTTTCCGTGTGGAAGAAAAAATAAAATAAAAAGCAATGGCTGTGAGAAGATGAGCAGTCTCTAATAAGCCTGATGGGACATTATGTGCCTAGTTTTCAGTTCAGGCTTCAGAGCGATCTTTTCAACTCGTTCTGTCATGGTAGACGATGACCAAAATCACTTTGGGAATTCTCTGCATTTTTGTGGCCACGAATTGAAAAGCCTTTTTTCAATGTGATCGCTTTATGGGGTTTTTAATTTTTTAAGATCTCGTTTATTTCATCAATTTAAATTTTTAATTTTAAGTTTTTACAGTAAAAAATTCTTAAAAAATGTCACAACTAACTTTTTCTATTACAATAAAAAGTTATCAGAAATTGTCACATCTCAGTTCGAATTAAAAACTTAAATTCGCGAAGTGAACGAGGCCTAAGGGTATTAAAGATGAAAAATAGTAGAAAATAGGCCAATATGAAAAGTTTAAGAAAGTATATAGGCCAATTTTTAATTATAGAAATTAATAGGCCATAACTTGTCAAGTTATGGTTCGTAACGAGATAAGTTATGGATAAACTTGTCAAGTTATGGTTCATAATCAGACAAGTTATGGACAATTATGGACAATATTTTGTCAAGTTATGGTTCATAACCAGATTAGTTACGGACGAAAACAGTAATTTAGCCTATTTATTAACTTATGTAAACTATTAACCTATTAATTTTAATTCATATCAAATCTTGACCTATTTCCCTCTTTTTTCTCCCGTTATTAAACTTAGAAATATGTGATAATGACCCATTTGGGTTTTAAATTGTGATGTTACGAAAGGAAAGGGAAAAAGCCCATTTGGATTGTTTTGGATTTGGATGTGTGTGGTCAACGGATTGGAGTGGGTATTTAACAAAAGAAGTGGCAATTTGTATATATGGATGCTGAAGGAAAATGCGTGGAGCCCTTAATCTTAAGAAGGCATATCATATATAATAGACTTTGGGACCCACATAGATATGGAAAGATAAGGGAAGACATTTTGGGTGCGTTTGGAATTGGTTCCAAAACGTTTTTATCTTCTGTACGAAAATGAAAATGAAAACGTTTTTAGTTTCATTTTTAAATTATTTCTAAAAATGCGTTTGGTAGTTTTATTTAGAGATTGATTTCAGTTTTAAAAAAAACTGAAACTGCGTTTGGTGGTTTAATTTTTGAAAACATGTAATAATATATTAAATAATAATATATTAAATAAATATATTAAATAAACATATATAATACAAAAACGGTTTCAGAAAAGAGGGAAGAAAATGAAAAAGAAAAAAAAAAGTGAAATCCGTTTTTCAGAAAATAGAAAACGAAAACGAGAAAATGAAAACACCTTTTTTTCGTTTTCTGATTTCCACAAAAAGACAAAAACATTTTTGGTTTTGTTTTTTAAAAAAAATTGCACCAAACACGTTTTTAACACCCGTTTTCATTTTTTTACTTTGAAAACCGTGAAAAATGAAAACGAAAACGCAAACAAACAGGCCCTTTAGATTTAATGCATGCTTGCCTACGAGTACTGACCCTTCCCAGCTTTCTCATCGCTCTTTTGCTTAGCTGGAATAGCCCACTCTTACCTTACCAGGTCCCATTGGCCATACAAGATGATCAACAGCTTGAATTACATGAAGACCCGCATTGAGCATCATGAAAATGAAAGATATAGAACCAATCAACTTTACCTATTTCTTGAGGGAAATTATATAATAAGATATAAAATAATATATAAGTATATATAATATTGTTCGTGTCTTTCTAACTGAAGCCTTGGCAATGTTTTTGACATATTGATTGGTTTTGCTTATACGCATACATATTTGAAAAATATTAGTGTCAATATCTTGTTCTTAAAAATAAGAAATAAAAATAAAATAAAAGATAGAAAAGAAAGAAGATCAAAGATTTAACGTGATTCGGTAATTTGTCTACGTCAACGGATTAGAAATACGTTCACTCTTTCATTCACTAATGAATTACAAAGAGTTTTTACATGAATATATATAGGAGTGATCATTCAGAGATACAGATCAATATAGGACGTCAATCAATCTCCTATAATTAATCTTTATGATCTGTTCACATCTATACAATCACTAATAATGGAAAATATATCAAATTCTAATTACAAAATTCAATCATTTGAAAAATCAATTAGAATATTTGACAAATCTCAACACTTGTTTTATTTTCTTTTTTATTTTTTAAAAGGAACTTTAATTTTATTTAACAGTATAAGTTAGTAGCTTATAAGTTTGATTTGTGATGACAGTATGATGTTGGAGAATTCAGTTATAATGGTCGTTTTATATTTACATTCGCATTTATTTTAGGTTACCAATTTAGCTTTGTCTATGTTATTTTCTTATCACTATTTGTTTAGTTTCTCGTACAAGTATTATTTTGTTATCGTTTTGATAGTGGGTTATAAATATTCCAACTAGATATTGTAACAGACAGATTAGAACATTGAGATAGTTAAATTGGCGTACGCTTTCTCTTCAATTTTGGGTTTTCCCTTGTTGTCATGGATTTTGCTCAACTTTTCCAATTCCGCTCCGAACGGGGGATAATTTTAAGTGGAAAATAGTTGATGTTATGAAAAATTATTGGAATTACGTAATAAGATACCAATTTAGTATTTTCCAATACCAAAGGATCTTTTGCACTAGGAAAGTATGATAATTTTGCTAATTGACAACAAGAACAACATAATTTAATTGAGACACTTAATAAAAATAAAATTTTAAAGTTAATATTAATACAATTCATATATAAAATATAATAACTCTAATATTATTTACTTATAATCATCTTTAATACTATAGTTTCAAATATTATATATATTTAAATTAACTGGCATCCATGACCCTAAACACATCCCAACTATATATCCATTTTTGATTATATACTAATCATATTTATTTATGTTCAGATACTTAAAGAAATATTGAATGTTTATGAATTTTGTTTTTATTTATAAGGAGAAAGTACTAGGTATTATGCAAAATTACACATAAGGAATTTAAGCATATACATGAAAAATAAACATAAGTAAATGTTGGCCCATCTCATTGATCTGGTAACCATTAATTGTTGAAAATAATTATCAATCTCAAGTGCAATAGATTTACGTAAATCACAATAGCTTTATTTTCACTTATTTTGTTAAATTTAATATTTTTATCAATTGAAATAGTAAACTGATAATAAAGGGAGAAATGTTAAGGCATAAGATGAAGTTTTAAGGGTTAATTGTACGACTTTCAAAGCGAAATATATAAGATGAATAACAAAATTTAAGTTTTGGAAAATGAAAAAAATGTGTAGTTAAAACAATGATAACTAAAAAGAGGAAAAGTTGAGTGTTAAATGAGGGAGTAATATGTAGAAATCCTAAAAATATGAGGTTATATTTTATATTTTGGTCAAGACTAAGTGGGGCGACTAAATGGTATATATTATAAATTTGAATTATAAATAGGACATTCTTTTGGTTGCAAAGTTGAAGAAACGATTCTATTACCTAATCAAAGAAAATTTCCATAAAAGAGAAACAGTAAAAAGAATAAACATTTATAAGTGATAAGTTGAAGCAAAAAAACTAATAGTTGAGTGACTCTTTTATATAATATTATAGATATGGATGTTCAAGTAAATCAATAAAAAAAAAAAATAGTTGGCAATAGTTAAAGTTAGAAAAACAAACAAAGCACACAAGCAAATAGGTTGAAGGAGAAGAAAAAAGGTTGAAGTACAAAAGCTCCGAAAGGTCATTAAAATGTTAATGTTCAACAAATCAAGTGTGCATAATAAAAAAGAGGAACTTAGTAAGTAAAAAGGATTTGTAAAACAATAAGGCGTGAGGTGTAAAAGAAGGCATTAGCCATGTAGGTGAATCTAAACCATCAAATCTAATTTGGAAATTGAATTGATCAATTTTAACTATTGAAGTACAAAACTCATCATCACATCTATATAGTTATAAATAAATATAGATATAGCTTAAACTTTTGTAAAATCACAATAGACTATTTGGAATAGTAGCAACTAGCTAGAGTTGGGGGCAAAAAGAAGATCAAGTATCACTGCATGTTAGTGCATTCAATTTTGGCTGAACTGATGGTATAAGCACCGGCGGAGGCAGTTGAGGCCCAGGGAGGGCATATGCTATATATGTCCCCCTTTTATTGATAAAAATTTCAAAATATCTCCATTAAATCCAATCTAAATATTTTTTAAAACTAGTTGGTTTTTTAATTGTTTTTTTTATTCTTTCTTATTAAATTCTATACTTCATAGTATACCTAATTGAATTATTTTTCTCTAATTTACTTCAGTTAAAACCTTTTTTTTTCTAAATTTGTCCATTCTAAAATATTATTTCATGTGATCTTTATTATATAAAAAATGAGCCTCACGAGAAAATTTTAAATGATCTTTCTCAAATATGTCCCTAAGCCATTTTTTTTTTAAGTAACACTCTCAATTACTATTTTCTCTTAAACATCGTTTCTCTATCAAGCGCATAAAGTATGTTAATTATGTTATACATAGTTAAGCGTAAAAATATGTGCAACCATTATTGTGCTAAGCTTATATAAAGCATAATATGCATGTGTTTAAAATGTGCTCTAATTAGCTAATAGTATTAATAGTTGATATTATTAGAATTGATAAATTATTCACAATTTTAATCTATGCTCCTTTTAAAATATAATTCTGACTCCGTCACTGGTATAAGAGGTGAGAAAGAGAGGTGTGAGAGAGAGGGTTCATATTAATTATTTGGAGGGATCAAAGACAGACACGTGATAGTCACGTGCATCTCCCTTCCAAAGAAAATAGACAGCTGCCCTATAGATAAAGCCATCCCTCTTAACATGCCCGGCGTCCACCTCTTAAGCCAATTATGTTCCGCCACGTCCACATGCTCTAACAACCCCACGTGACATTGTTAGTGAATTGGTTTAACCATAATCACGCGTCTTAGCTTGGTTCAAAACATAGTTTAGCATTCACTGATCGAGTTGGGAAAGGATCTCCCAATGCATATGTAGATTTAAAATCTAAGTCATAAGTTGATGAAAAACGTTCAAATTTGAAAGCCACCAAGTTGGAGTTCAAATAGATCCTTTCTGTTACTTTTGTAAGACCAAGTACTAACACAATTTATAATTATATCCCCTTTATACATGTATATATGATGCAAAATGTCATGTTATTTGTCAAATTTATTTATAATCAGAACTTACAGCGGTTAAAATAAAGAACTTATTATTACAGTCAACCGAAGGAAAAAAAAAAACACATTTACTGGGTGGTTCAGTTATTGAAAATTTAAAATTTGTCCGCGTTTTATTTTTTTTTTTTCCTTTCCTAATTTTGTCGTCATTCTACTCTTTTCCCTTCTTTTCAACAATGACATATTCCTTGTTGCCAACTTTGCCAATATTCTCGATGGAAAGTCGGAAAGACTTGACGAGTCTCGCTTCGAATGATTCTTAATGATGGCAAGATAAACGGTCATGATATTAGTCAGCGCCGACGAGATGGAGGATTTTTTTCACAACAATACGGAAGCCACGAGCCTTGCTGTTTGCAGCGAGGTTTGACAATTGCCCCCTCTAACGGCCTTCTTTCAAATAACCGGAGACACCAACTATTAGTTCCCAAAAATAGCTAGTTTTTCAGACATTATAATCAGACCCCATAATGCTGCACGAGAACCTGAGAGAGCCACCTATTCATTTCACCGATTCGAGTTTATAATTCGAGTTTTACTACAGTAAAAAGCTATCAGAAACAGTAACATCTAACTTTTTTATTACAGTGAAAAGCACTCACATAAAATTACATCTCAACTCGAATTAAAAACTCGAACAACAAACTAAACGGCCTTATTTTCACACAAAATCAAGGAAACAAGAAGAATTATTTTCACACAAAATCAAACGAACCGGAAGAAACCGAGAGGGGAAAAGAAGACCCATTTTGGGCAATTTAGTTCATTGGTTTTGTTTCTTTCTTCTTTTAGTTTTCTTGAATATTTGGACATGTCAAATAGTATATTGATGAATTTTTTGAGTTGTGCTATGAGCTGATTTTTTTTTCTAGGGCCACATGTAGTTAAAATAGGACTACTTGAATATTTTTATTTGAACTAATTTATGATATAATCCCTCAATTATTGAGTGTTTTATTCTGTGCTTAATGCTTATAAATATTTACGCAATATTTGCATGCTTTGAAATTCAATGTGAGACTCAGAAGTGATGATAATTATTTCTACTTGTGTTTTAAATGTCATTAGAACTTGTAGGATAGAAATATCTACACAGCCCTGGGGCACCCCCAGAGCACCCCCGGGGCACTCCCGGGACACCCACAGGACACTCTCGGGAGACGCTGAGGACACCCCGGGGCACCCCCGGCATACCCCCAGGGCACACCCGGCACACCCCCGGCACACTCTCGGGGCACCCCCGTGACACCCCCATGGAACCCCCGGGACAACTCCGGGGCAAAACTTTACCTTTTTATTTATGTTTTGCATACTAAAATTTTGATATGATTTTAGGAATTAATGTAACAAGCGGCACCATTTTTTGATTTATATTCTATTTTTTATGATTTTCTTTATTTTTCGTCTTCAAAAAATAAAAATGATGTCAAAATGTTCTGAAATTTTAGAGACACGATCCTTACATTTTTCTGGGCATGCCTGCAAAAAATGGCCACCACCGGGGCACCCCCGGGAAGCCCCCGGAACACCCCCGGGGCACCCCTGGGGCACCCCCGGAACACCCCCGGGGCACCTCCGGGACACCCCCGGAAGATCCCTGAGACACGCCTGGGGCGCCCCGCCCCCAGGGAACCCTTGGACACCCCCGTGGGACACCCCCAGGGCACCCACGGGACACCCCCAGACACTCCCGGGACACCCTCGGGGCAACCCCAGGACACCCCCGAGTCACCCCCGGGGCAAAAATTTACATTTTTATTTATGTTTTGCATTCTAAAATTAGTATACGATTTTTAGGAATTAATGCAACAAGCGACGCCAGTTTTTGATGAATATTCTATTTTTTATGATTTTTCTTATTATTCATATTTGAAAAATAAAATAAAAATGACGTCAAAAAATTATGAAATTTTACAGACACAATCCTTACATTTTTCTGGGCTTGCTTCCAAAAACTTGCCACAAAAACTGACAAAAAAAGTAAAACGCTGTTAAAAAGCTCCCGATCCGCATATTGGGGCGCCTGGGCGCCGGGATAGGTAAAAAATTTATAGTTTTATTTATGTTTTGCATGATAAAATTAATATACGATTTTTTTGGAATTAATGCAACAAGCGCACCATTTTTTGATGAATATTCAATTTTTTATGATTTTTTTTATTTTTCATCTTTAAGAAATAAAATAAAATAAAAATGACATCAAAAAATTATAAAATTTTGCAGACACGATCCTTACATTTTTCTGGGTATGTCTGCAAAAAATGGCCCTAAAAAATGATAAAAAAAAGTAAAACGCTGTCAAAAAGTCCCCTAGCCCGCGTAGTGGGGCGCCCAGGGGCCGGGATGGGCCAAACATTTACATTTTTATTTATGTTTTTCATTTTAAAATTAACATACGATTTTTAGGAATTAATGCAACAAGCAGCCCCATTTTTTTATGAATATTTTTTTTATGATTTTCTTTATTTTTCATCTTTGAAAAATAAAATAAAATAAAAATGATGTGAAAAACATCTGAAATTTTGCTGACACGACCCTTACAGTACTCTGGGTACGCCTGCAAAAAATAGCCCCAACAAACGACAAAGAAAAAGTAAAACGCTGTCAAAAAGCCCCCGGCCCACGTAGTTGGTTGCCCAGGGCTCAGAATTGTTCAAAAATTTAAACTCTTATTTATGTTTTGAATTCTAAAATTAATATACGATTTGTAGGAATTAATGCGACAAGCAGCACCATTTTTTTATAAATATTCTCTTTTTCATAATTTTCTTTATTTTTGGTCTTTAAAAAATAAAATAAAATAAAAACGACATCCAAAAATTTATGAAATTTTGCATACACGATACTTACATTTTCCTAAACATGCTCGCAATAAATGGCGCCAAAAAATGACAAAAAATGTAAAACACTACACGATACTTACATTTTCCTAAACATGCTTGCATTCTAAAATTAATATACGATTTTGAGGAATTAATGCAACAAGTGGCACTAGTTTTTTATGAATATTCTATTTTTTTAAGATTTTCTGTATTTTTCATCTTTGAAAAATAAAATAAAATGAAAATGATGTCAAAAAGATCTAAAATTTTGTAGACACGATCATTACATTTTTCTGGGCATGCCTGCAAAAAATGGGGACCCTTGGGGCACCCCCAGGATGGCCCTGGGACACTCCCGGGGCACCCCCGGGGAACCCCTGGGACACCTCCGGGACACCCCCGGGACACCCCCGGGGCTCCCCCAGGGCACCAATGGAACACGCCCAGGGCACCCTCGGGACACCCTCGGACACCCCCGGGGCAACCCGGGACACCCCAGGGGCAAAAATTTACGTTTTTATTTACGTTTTTCATTCTAAATTTAATATATGATTTTTAGGAATTAATGCAACAAGAAGAATTATTTTTTGATGAATATTCAATTTTTTATGGCTTTCTTTATTTTTTGTCTTTGAAAAATAAAGTAAAATATAAATGTCCAAAAAATTATGAAATTTTGCAGACATGATCCTTAAATTTTTCTAGACATGCCCACAAAACATCCACCAAAAAATGAAAAAAAGTAAAAACTCTGTCAAAAAGCCCCCGACTCGCGTAGTGGGGCACCCAGAGGCTGAGATTGGTGAAAAATTTACATTTTTACTTATATTTTACATTCTAAAATTAATATATGATTTTTAGGAATTAATGCACCAAACAGCACCATTTTTTGATTAATATTCTATTTTTTATGATTTTCGTTATTTTACGCCTTTGAAAAATAAAATAAAATAAAAATGTTGTCAAAATCTTTTGAAATTTTGCAGACACGGTCCTTACATTTTTCAGGCCATCAGAAAATGGCTACCCCTAGGGCACCCCCATGGCACACCCGGGAGACCCTCGGGCCACCCTCGGGATACCACCGGGACACACCCGGGACGGCCCTTGGGCACCCCCGGGGTACCCCCGGAGCACTCCCGGTTCACCCACAGGGCACCCCCAGGACACCCCCGGACACTCTGGAAACCTACGGGGCGACCCCGTGACACCACCTGGGCATCCCCGGGGCACTCTCGGGGCACCTCCGGTGCACCACCGGGGCACCCTCAGGACACCCCCGGGACACCCCCGGGGCAAAAATTTATAGTTTTATTATGCAACAAGCGGCACCATTTTTTGATGAATATTCTATTTTTTCTGATTTTCCTTATTTTTCGTATTTGAAAAATAAAATAAAAATGACGTTAGAAAATTATGAAATTTTGCAGACATGATCCCTACATTTTTCTGGGCATGCCTGCAAAAAATGGCCCCAAAAAATGACAAAAAAAGTGAAACGCAGACAAAAAGCACCCGGCCCGTGTACTGGGGTGCCCCGGGACCAGGATGGGTCAAAATTTTACTTTTTATTTACGTTTTGCATTCTAAAATTAATATATGATTTTTAGGAATTAATGCAACAAGTAGCCCCATTTGTTTTATCGATATTCTATTTTTTTATGATTTTCTTTATTTTTTGTCTTTGAAAAATAAAATGATGTTAAAATATTTTAAAATTTTACAGACACGATCCTTATATTTTTCTTGGCCCGCCTGCAAAAAAGGGGCACCCTGGGGGCAGCCCCAGGACACCCCCAGGGCCCCCCGGGACACCCACGCGAGACCCCTGGGGCACCACAGTGATAACCCCATGGCCCCCCCAGGACACCCTCAGGACACCCCCAGGACACCCTTGGCACACCCTCGGATTTTTTGCAATTAATGCAACAAATGACACCATTTTTTGATGAATATTCTATTTTTTCTTTATGATGTCTAAATGTTCTGAAATTTTACAGACACGATCCTTACATTTTTCTGGGCATGTCTGCAAAAAATGGCCGCCCCCGGGGCACCACGGGGGCACTCCCGGGGCACCCCTGGCAGACCCCCGCGACACGCTCGGGGCAACCCCGGGGCACTGCCGGGACACCCGCGGACACCCTTGGGAGACCCATGGGACACCGCCGGGGGTGGCACCCCTGTGACACCCCCAGGGTACCCCCGGCGCATCCCCGGGGCACCTCCGGGACACCTCTGGGAGACCCCCCGGCAAAAATTTACATAGTTATTTATGTTTTGCATTTTAAAAATGATATACGATTTTTAGGAATTAATGCAACAAGCAGCGCCAGTTTTTTATGAATATTCTATTTTTTATGATTTTCTTTATTTTTCATCTTTGAAAAATAAAATAAAATAAAAATGATGTCAACATTTTTTGAAATTTTACAGACATGATCCTTATAATTTTATGGGCACGCTCGCAGAAAATGGCCTCAAAAATTGACAAAAAAAGTAAAGGGCTTTCAAAAAGCTCCTTGCTCGCGTAGTGGGGCGTCCAGGGTCCGAGATGGGTCAAACATTTACATTTTTATTTATGTTTTACATTTTAAAATTAACATACGATTTTTAGGAATTAATACAACAAGTGGCTCCATTTTTTGATGAATATTCTATTTTTTATGATTTTCTTTATTTTTCATCTTCAAAAAATAAAATAAAATAAAAATAATATCAAAATATTCTGAAATTTTGCAGACATGATCTTTACATTGTTCTGGGCATGCCTACAAAAAATGGGATCCCCTAGGGCACCCCCAGGACACCCCCGGGACACCCCCAGGACACTTCCGGGACACCATCGGGACACCCACGGGGCACCCCCGGGACACCCCGTGGCACCCCGGGGTAAAAATTTACATTTTTATTTATGTTTTGCATTCTAAAATGAATGTACATTTTTTAGGAATTAATGCAAGAATTGGCACCATTTTTTGTTGAATATTCTATTTTTTATGATTTTCTTTATTTTTTGTACTTGAAAAGTAAAATAAAATAAAAACAACATCAGTAAATTATGAATTTTTGCTAACACGATCCTTACATTTTTCAAGGCTTGCCTCCAAAAAAACTGTCGCAAAAATTGACAAAAAAATAAAACGCTGTCAAAAAGCCCCCGACCCGCCGCCTTGTGGGGAGCCCAGGGGCCGGGATGAATAAAAAATTAATACTTTTTGTATGCATTGTGTTCTAAAATTAATATACAATTTTTAGGAATTAAAGCAACGGGTGGCACCATTTTTTCATGAATATTCTATTTTTTATGATTTACTTTATTTTTCGTATTGGGAAAATAAAATAAAATAAAAATGATGTAAAAAAGATATGAAATTTTGCAGACATGATCCTTAAACTTTTCTGGGCATGCCTGTAAAAAATGGCCATAGAAAATTACAAAAAAAAGTAAAACGCTGTAAAAAATCTCCCGGCCCGTGTAGTAGGGCGCCCAGGGGCCGGGATGGTTGAAAAATCAATATTTTTATTTATGTTTTGCATTCTAAAATTTATAGATGATATTTAGGAATTAATGCAACAAACTACACCATTTTTTGATGAATATTTTATTTTTTATGATTTTCTTTGTTTTTCATTTTTGAAAAATAAAATAAAATAAAAATGATGTCAAAATGTTCTGAAATTTTGCAGACACGATGCTTACATTTTTCTGGGCATGCCTGCAAAAAATGGGCACTCCCGGGGCAACCCCGGGACACCCCCGGGGCACCCCCGCGACATCCCCGGGGCACCGCCGGGACACCCCCAGGAAACCCCTCGGACACCCCCGGAAACCCCCGGACACCCCCGCTGCACCCCCGGGGCATCCCTGGGGCACCCACGTGGCACCCCCGAGACACCCTAGGGACACCCTCGGGGTAAAAATTTACATTTTTATTTATGTTTTGTATTCTAAAATTAATGTACGATTTTTAGGGATTAATGCAACAAGCGGCACCATTTTTTGATGAATATTCTATTTTTTTAGGATTTTCCTTATTTTTCTTATTTCAAAAATAAAATAAAATAAAAATGACATTAAAAAATTTTGAAAATTTCCAGACACGATCCATACATTTTTCTGGGCTTGGCTATAAAAAATGGCCCCAAAAAATGACAATAAATGCAAAACGCTGTCAAAAAGTCCCCATCCCGTGTAGTGGGGCGCCCACGGACCGGGATGGGACAAAATTTTGTACTTTTATTTATGACTTGTGTTCTAAAATTAGTACACAATTTTTAGGAATTAATGGAACAAGCGACACCATTTTTTCTCATGAATATTCTATTTTTATTATTTTCTTTATTTTTCGTCTTTGAAAAAGAAAATAAAATAAAAATGACGTCAACAAATTATGAAATTTTGAAGACACAATCCTTACACTTTTCTGGGCATGCCCGTAAAAAATAGCCCAAAAAATGACAAAAAAGTAAAACGCTATTAAAACGCCTTCGGCTCGCATAATGGGGGCCGCCCATGGGCCGGAATGGGACAAAAATTTATATTTTTATTTATGTTTTGTATTCTAAAATTAATACACAATTTTAAGAAATTAATGCAACATGCGGCACCATTTTTTTGATGAATATTCTATTTTTTACGATTTTCTTTATTTTTCATCTTTGAAAAATAAATTAAAATAAAAATGATGTCAAAAAGATCTAAAATTTTGCAACCATGATCCTTACATTTTTTAGGGCATGCCTGCAAAAAATGGCCCTAGAAAATGGCAAAAAAAGTAAAATGCTGTCAAAAAGCCCCCAAGCCGCGTAGTGGGGCGCCCAGGGCCCATGATGGGTCAAAAATTTATATTTTTACTTAAATTTTACATTCCAAAATTACTATATGATTTTTAAGAATTAATACAACAAACGACACCATTTTTTGATGAATATTCTATCTTTTATGATTTTCTTTATTTTTCAAATTTGAAAAATAAAATAAAAATGATGTCAAAATGTTTTGAAATTTTACAGACACGATCCTTACATTTTTCTGGACATGCTTGGAAATACTGGCAACCAAAAATGACAAAAACTAAAGTAAACCGCTGTCAAAAAGCCCTGGGCCCGCGTAGTGGGGAGCCCAGGGGCCGGGATGGGATACAAATTTACATTCTCATTTATGTTTTGCATTCTAAAATTAAGATATGGTTTTTAGGAATTAATGCAACAAATGGCACCATATTTTCTTCAATACTATATTTTTTATGATTTTCTTTATTTTCATCTTTGAAAAATAAAATAAAATAAATATGACGTTAAAAAGATTTGAAATTTTGCAGACACGATCCTTACATTTTCTGGGTATCTCTGTAAAAAATGGCCCTAGAAATTGATAAAAAAGTATAACACAGTCAAAAAGCCCCCCGGGCAGCGTAGTAGGGTGTCCAAGGGTGGGGATGGGTCAACAATTTATATTTTTATTTAAATTTTACATTCTAAAATTAATATATGATTTTTAGGAATTAATGCAACAAACGACACCATTTTTTGATGAATATACTATTTTTTATGATTTTTTTCTATATTTGAAAAATAAAATAAAATAAAAATGATGTCAAAATATTATGAAATTTTGCAGACACGATCCTTACATGTTTTTTGGGCATGCCTACAATAAAAGCCGTAGAAAATGACAAAAAAGCAAAATGTTGTCAGAAAGCCCCCAGGCCGCGTAGTAGGGCACCCAGGGGCCGAGATGGGTCAACAAATTATATTTTTACTTAAATTTAATATTCTAAAATCAATATAACAAACGACACAATTTTTTGATGAATATTATATTTTTTATGTTTTTCTTTATTTTCGTCTTTGAAAAATAAAAAAAATAAAATTGACATCAAAAAGATCTGAAATTTAGTAGACGCGATGCCTGCATTTTTTTGGGCATGTCTGTAAAAAATGGCCCCAGAATATGACAAAAAAAGTAAAACGCTGTAAAAAAAAACCCCCGGGCGGCGTAGTGGGGCGCCCAGGGGTGGGGATGGATCAAAAATTTATATTTTTATTTATGTTTTGCATTCTAAAATTAATATACAATTTTTAAGAATTAATGCAACAAGTGGCACCATTTTTTGATCAATATTTTATTTTTTATGATTTTTTTTATTTTTCATCTTAAAAAAATGAAATAAAATAAAAATGATGTCGAAAAGATCTAAAATTTTGTAGGCACGATCTTTAGATCTTTCTAGGCATCCCTACAAAAAATGGCTCCTGAAAATGACAAAAAAAATAAAACAGTGTCAAAAATACCCCAGACTGCGTAGTGGGGTGCCAGAGGCCGGGATGTGTCAAAAAATTATATTTTTATTTAAATTTTTCAATCTAAAAATTAATATACTATTTTTAGGAAATAATATAATAGACGACACCATTTTTTATAGATATTCTATTTTTTTATGATTTTCTCTATTTTTCATGTTTAAAAAATAAAATAAAATAAAATAAAAATGATGTCAAATTATTCTAAAATTTTGCAGACACGATCTTTACTTTTTTCTAGGCACACCTGCAAAAAATGGCCCCAAAAAATGAGAAAAAAGTTAAACACTGTCAAAAAGCCCCCGGATCGCGTAGTGGGGCGCCTAGGGGCCGGAATGAGACAAAAATTTACAGTTTTATTTATGTTTTGCATTCTAATGTTAATATACAATTTTTAAGAATTAATGCAACAAGCGGCACCATTTTTTTTGATGAATATTCTATTTTTATGATTTTCTTTATTTTTCATCCTTCAAAAAGAAAATAAAACAAAAATGATGTAAAAAATATATGAAATTTTGCAGACACGATCCTTACATTTTTTTGGGCATGCCTGCAAAAAATGGCCCCATAAAATGACAAAAAAAAATAAAATGTTGTCAAAAAGCCCCTGGACCATGTAGTGGGGTGCCCAGGGGCCGGGATGGGCCAAAAAATTATATATTTATGTAAATTTTTCAATATACGACTTTTAGGAATTAATAGAACAAACGGCACCATTTTTTTATGGATACTCTATTTTTTATGATTTTCTTTATTTTTCATTTTTGAAAAGTAAAATAAAATAAAAATGGTGTCAAAATATTCTAAAATTTTGCAGACACGATCCTTACATTTTTCTGGGTATGCCTATAAGAAATGGCAACTAAAAATGATAAAAAAGTAAAACGCTGTCAAAAAGCTCCCAGCCCGTGTAATGGGGCGCCCATGAGCTGGGATGGGACAAAAATTTACATTTTTATTTATGTTTTGCGTTCTAAAATTAATATACGAGTTTTAGTAATTAATGGAAAAAACAACATCATTTTTTGATGAATATTCTATTTTTCATTATTTTCTCTATTTTCATCTATGAAAAACAAAACAAAATAAAAATGATGTCAAAATGTTCTAAAATTAATGTTTTGAAATTTTGTAGACACAATCCTTACATTTTTCGGGACACCCCCGGGACCGGGAGACCCCCGAGACACCCCCCTTGTGCTAATGTACCTTGAATTGGAATTTTCTCACTTTAAAAATGAGAGATATACAAAGGAAACTTATTAACCGGCCATACTTAGAAATACAATTTAAGCCATTAGAAGAAACTCTTTTAAGACTTTTATGGATATTTTCTTTGTCCGATAAGAAGAGGGGAAAAGAATAATTCAGATAAAAAGAGGTAGAATAATTCAGATACTAAAAAAAATTATCGAAATTCATTTTTTAATGAGTTTTTCACGTAAAGTCCAGCAATTGACATACAACAAAGACAAAAGATCAACATAGATGTAAATTAGAGATTAAAAAAAAAAAAAAAAAAAAAAAAAAAAAAAAAAAAAAAAAAAAAAAAAAAAAAAAAAGAGGAAGAATAAGCTCAGAAGCTCTCACCAAACCATGACTTCATGGAAAAATGCCTTTTCTCTGATTTCATATGCATTACAGTTGGATCGTACTGACAGAACCTAGTCTTTATCAAATTTATTGTCGTTTTGTTACATTTTTTGTGGTTGGGGCCATGTTATCCGTTTTCAACTTACTCGTATCTAGTGATGAATAATGATTTTACATTCTGTTTGATAAGAAGGAAAGAAAATGGGAGGGAAAAGAAAACTACAAGCTTCAAAACTTGTAAATGTTTTAACTATCAAGTTCACAAAGTTCTCAAATCCTAGGGTAAAACAGGAACATAATGTTGTGGGTTATAGAAGATGTGGAGACGAGCTTCAAAACTTCATACCTTGTCCTAACCCCAACATCCCAAACGGTGAAGCTGATGTTCTTATATTCTAGTCTCCACATTAAAACCTATAAACAAAAAGATGTGTACTTAATCATAATAATCACAATAATCATAAATGTATACATAAAAAAATCCAAGAACGTTAAGAAATTTTATATTTAGCAACCAAATTGTATTTACAAGCTTCAAAATTTCATACTTTGTCCTGACCCCAACATCCCAAACGTTGAAGCTGATGTTCTTATATTCTAGTCTGGATCCACATTAAAACCTGTAAACAAAAAGATGTGTACTTGATCATAATAATCACAATAATAATAATTGTATACATATATAGCTTCAAGAACATTTAATAATTTTATATTTTGCAACCAAATTGTATTTGAAATGCTTAAGATCCATTTGAAACAACCAAAAGAAATATACTTTGAGATCGCGATTCCAAAAACAAATATACTTTTGTATGGCTATAAATCCTTAAAAATGAAAGAAACAAAACCTGCACAGTATGACAATATGCACAAATTAACAAGGGATGGAGCGAAAAGAGGAATAAGCATCACAAAAAATATTAAAAATATTTATATTAATTCTAGGACTGAGATTTATAACCTCAATGAAGGGAGGATGTTTATTAACTAACCGCCAAAGCTTATTCTTCAAACGATTAAGTGTAGTTTCTAATCAAACATCAGAGTATACACAAGCTAAGCGTGATGGATCATTTCTCAAAATAGAACCGAGAAAGATAGAAGATACAAAATTAGAACTCCAAACAGAACCTAGAAAAATAGAAGATACAAAATTAGAATAAAAAATAATTGAAAGGAAGTCTATTGGCCCCAGAAATAAATCAAAAAGACTCGAACAATCTAAAGTAGAACTAGCCTAAAAAATTTACAAAAAAGAGCCGTTCGAAACGTTTCGCGTGGCACCCAACTTGGAAACGGGTTGGGGTTTAGTGTAAGGTAAGTAATAGATAATAGATGTATGTGTGCATATATGCAGGTGCACTTTCTTTCTCATAAATTCATATTATGTACAGGGAAGTTGTTTCTTGTATTAGGGGTGTTGGAGAGCCCATGCAATGGTATTTTTGTCGGAAAAGGTGTTGTACCTACATGTAGGTAATACAAAGGGAAGAAAAATTAAATTGATATTGCAAAGGATAGGTATTAGCTATGGCGACAACAATTGCAAGTTGGAAAAGTTCTCTCTGCAGCATTCCTGTTCGTAAGCAATGATAGAAAGTCATACTCATCAATCACCAACAATAAATAGCACCCTCGTGTGTTCCTTTGCCAATGAAGAAAAGAAAGAAAAAGGGAAAACACAAATTAAAAGTATTTCGTAAGCATGTTCAAGAATCATATTTTATAAGCGTATGGAAGATGTATTTAATGAGCACAGTCTGTATTTAAAAAGTACATAAGGTATACATGAAAGAATGAAGTTGCCAAAAACACAAACTGGTATGAGCAAAAAAGTTTCGCAATAGAAATCAAACTATAACTATACAAAGCCAACAATTTAACTCTATGAATATCACAGAGCAACAGAATAATCAACATACCTATTACTTTAGGGCTTGGGATTGAAGATCTCTGCATAGGAAAAAAAAATGACGTCTCCTTGCACCTTTTCCTTTCTGATGACTCTTATTCCTAAGAAGAAGGGAAATTTTGTATGTGACAAAATAAACTCACAATTTATCACCTTTTGATGTAGATGTATATGTCACCCACCCATATGTCCAAGCACTAAAGAAGTGATAAATGAAATGAAATCCAAGGAGAGAGAGAGCTCCCTAAAACAAAATTTCACCACATAAAAGTAAATATAAGAATCACCAAGATTATTTCACAAGTTTCGTCCATTGAATGAGTTCACATCTTCCTAATTATATAGTGAAAAGGGCAAGTGTCCCCACTCAAAAAACTATACAATTAGGAACAAGTAATTTCATTCAATAAACAACACTTACATATGAAATCAGTGATTGCATAATTGTTTTGAACTAAGAACAAAAATAATAGTAGATATGTGAATAGCATTAAGAAAATAACTAAAGAAGCTGTTTTTAATCTAATCTAGTCTAATCTAATAAAAGTAAAAATAGATATATATATATATATATATATATATATAGAGAGAGACACAAATAATAATCACCAAGATTATTTGATAAGTTTTGTTTATCACATGATATCACATTCTTATAGAGTGAAAAGGGCAAGTGCTTCCACTAAAAAAACTATACAATTAGGAAAACTGCCATTTCATCTAATAATTAACAACACTTATAAATAAAACTTCAAATGGAAAGATTCAAGAACTCAAATAATTACATATACTATATACCAGAGTCAAGATTCAAGAACTGACAAGAAAACTTCAAATGGCATAAAATTTCAAGAAAAGACAGATTGGTTATAGAACTCAAATAAATTTCCAAACTAAATTAAGGTGTGAAAGTTGCTTTAAAGACACAGAATCAGACAATAATTTGAAGAACGACAAGAATGTGGAAGTCGTTAAAATACATACCTTCCGTGAAAAAGCCACCACCAAATCGTCGCATCCAGCCGCTGAAATCGTCGACGACACCTCCGCCGATCATCATCAGCCTCAGGGAGGCCGATCGACGGCAGCCAGAAACGCACGCAACAACACACCAAGAACAAGCATTAATAAATGCCATTATATGAACGAATCTCAAATAATGGGTTAAAGTAAGTGTAATGCATATATAGATTGTAAACATGACGTGTACTAAAAGAAAAAGTAAGGAGTGATAGAGGGTTTACTACGTAATATTTACTTAAAAAATAAAAGAGAGCATTGATAACTTCCTTGGAAGAATCCAAGTGACTAATAAAAGCATACTTATGAAATCCAACTTCTACTAACTTTGCTACAGCCTTTCTCCACTACAAGCACCACCCCCTTACAAAAAGCCAACCCACAAAGACGAGACACAATCACATTTAAGAAAAAAGTACATTAAGGATTCAGGTTCGCAATGACACTGGTGCAAAGAAAAAAAAGAATGAGAGTATCGGTAAAAAATAAATAAATATATTAAACAATCTTTGAAGTCATCAGAATGTAGCTATGAGCAAAAACTTAAGTGCATATTATTGGAATTTGACCGAGGTTGTTTGCCTTTGGTGTTGGAGATTAAAACATCAATATCACAACATTGAACAAGGAATAATATGTCCCAATGAATATGTACGTAGGAGAAATAAAAGCACACAGTTGAGCAAAAAACAGAAAAGATCAACTCAAGTGGTGTGTAATAAACCAAAGAAACGGAAGCAATAAAAATTCACACAACTGAAATACAGAAAAAGAACAATGTGGAATAAGCATTCGCAAGCAATGTTGTGACATATCTTTCGATCAACTCCTGTTTTACTCCCTATTTCACATCTTTCAAGTACCTCAACTAAAAAGCTTACTGCAAAAGAAGTACACCTATAAACAATGGCCATATTACAATGCTTATATTTAACGCTAAAACATGCGGTTCTACACATACTGTGACAACACGCAGTAATTTTGAATATAGACCATGACAACATCAAATACCACACCACCAGAATTAAAAGATACTTCAATACAAACTTTGGATTTGGATATGAGTGTATAAGGAGCTTTTACATAAAAATAAAATAATCAAAAAAAATAAAAAAAAATAAAATTAAGGATGTCTTGATAGTTGACACACCTTGTTTAGCATCTAGCAGCCACCCTTCCTTGGGGGAATTTTTTGAATCTCAAGGCAAAGATTATGAGAAGCTCAACTGCAACAACACCAACAAGCTAAACAGGAAGATGATTGACACTTAAAAGGCAGTGGTTTATAGGCATTTTGGATTCATATATAAATTATAAAAATAACCTTTTATGCTCATTAGGGGAAGCACTATAGCACCCCAGATATTACAGTTTTTCTAGCACATTTCCTTCCTCTTTATTGCAACGAATATTTAATTCTTTTTTTTTTTCTATAACCACGAATAATATGGCTTACAACCACTTGACCTTCATATGTTTCACTCACTATGAGGAAATAATTAACAAGTCTAGCAGAAAATAGATGAATCTAGAAGCATGAAGAGATAAGAAGGCATTTACCTAGTGAACTTGCTCTACTCGAGCCTCTTTATAAGGGGAGATTTAGTTACGCTCTGGCCTGGTTCAGTTCTTTTTCATTAAGCATGGATTGCTCATTCGTAGAGGATAATGCTAAGTGACAAAGCAAACCAATACAAAGCCTCTGGACTTGTACTGTAAATTTCATTTAAAAAACTAATGAAGATAAGCAAAACTCAGCCACTATTAAACTGATGAAAGAAATTTCTTGAAATGCTTTGGGGATTAGTATTTCATAGTCACTGGATCAGATTCCAAATTTTGCCTATTGAGTGGAAGATTACTTTTCATAGTCCCTAGATCAGTTTGTAAATTTTGTTTTTGACTCTTACTTATTTTTTCTTATTTCTAGATTCTCAAATATTAGTTGTGCAAATGAGTCAAGGTTACCTTCTCCAAAATGTGAGGCCCTTTTTTTTTTCCTTCTTGGTAGTTGCTGCAAGAATCTGTGCTTTTCTTGATTTCTCTATTGTTCATGTATGCACCATATTTTATCCTCTACCCTAATAATATTATATTGTACTTGGTTTTTTAACCATTGCATTTGTATAAGATTTCGTTCCTTCAGAAGAATGTGGATTACGAAATTTCGTTCCTCGTAGGGGGGCTCCTTTCTTTCTTTCACGTACCATTTAGAAGACATTTGGTTTATGTATTCAAAACCATTCTCGTTTTACGTGTATTTTTTTGAGAGAAAATACTGTAGAGAACCATGAATTATGATTCAGAATCAGAGATGAATATAGGAAACAAACGTCCCCTTATTCTTTGGGAGTTGCTTTTTAACCATGTATCAGATGAGATTTGAAAAAAAAAATAAAAAAATTATCATCATTACCCTTTATTACTCATCGGTTTCCTCTTGATTGTCAATCCTCTCCTCTTTTAGCTCTCCTCTCTTCATCTTTCTTCTATTGGCATGCCCACAAAAATGTATGGATCGTGTCTGCAAAATTTCATAATTTTTTGACGTCGTTTTTATTTTATTTTATTTTTCAAAGACGAAAAATCATAAAAATCATAAAAATAGAATATTCAAGAAAAAATGGTGCCGCTTGTTGTATTAACTCATAAAAATTGTATATTAATTTTAGAATGTAAAACATAAATAAAAATGTAAATTTTTTACTTATCTCGGCCCCTAGGCGCCCCATTACGCGAGCTGGGGGTTTTTTGATAGCGTTTTACTTTCTTTTGTCATTTTTTGAGGCCATTTTTTGCCGTCATGTCCAAAAAAATGTAAGGATCGTGTCTGTAAAATTTCATAATTTTTTGACATCGTTTTTATTTTATTTTATTTTTCAAAGACGAAAAATAAAGAAAATCATAAAAAATATAATATTTATTAAAAAATGGTGCCACTTGTTGCATTAATTTCTAAAAATCGTATACTAATTTTAGAATGCAAAACATAAATAAAAATGAAAATTTTTTACCTATACTGGCCCCTGGGCGCCCCAATACGCGGGCTAGGGGCATTTTAACAGTGTTTTACTGTTTTTGTCATTTTTTGAGTCTATTTTTTGCAGGCATACCCAACAACTTGTAAGGATCGTGTTTGTGAAATTTTATAATTTTTTGCCATCATTTTTATTTTATTTTATTTTATTTTTCAAAGACGAAAAATAAAGAAAATCATAACAAATAGAATATTCATAAAAAAAATAGTGTCGCTTGTTACATTAATTCTTAAAAATTGTATATTAAATTTAGAATGCAAAACATAAATAAAAATGTAAATTTCTAACCTATTCCGGCCCTTGGGAGCCCCATAACGCGGGTCGGGGAATTTTAACAGTATTTTACTATTTTGTGTCATTTTTTGTGGCTATTTTTTGCAGGCATACCCAGAAAAATGTAATGATCGTGTTTGTAAAATTTCATAAATTTTGACATCATTTTTATTTTATTTATTTTTCATCTATGAAAAATAAAGAAAATCATAAAAAATAGAGTATTCATTAAAAAATGGTGCTGCTTATTGCATTAATTCCTAAAAGTCATATATTAATTTTTGAAGGCCAAACATAAATAAAAATGTATATTTTTGACCCATCCCAGCCCCTGAGCTAAACCTGGGCGCCCCACTACTCGGGCTGAACCCTTTTTGACAGTGTTTTACTTTTTTTGTCATTTTTTGAGGTCATTTCTTGTAGTCATGCTCAAAAAATGTAAGGATCATGTCCGCAAAATTTCATAATTTTTTGACGTCGTTTTTATTTTATTTTATTTTTTAAAGATGAAAAATAAAAAAAATCATAAAAAATAGAATATTCATCAAAAACTGGTGCTGCTTTTTGCATTAATTCTTAAAAATCATATATTAATTTTAGAATACAAAACATAAATAAAAATGTACATTTTTTACCCATCCCGGCCCCTGGGCACCCTACTATGCAGGCCAAAAGTATTTTGACAACATTTTAATTTTTTTTTCATTTTTTGAGGCCATCTTTTGATGTCATGCCCAAAAAATATAAGGATCGTGTATGCAAAATTTCATTATTTTTTTACGTTATTTTTATTTTATTTTTTTTTTGAAAGACGAAAAATAAAGAAAATCATAAAAAATAGAATATTCATGAAAAACTGGTGCTGCTTATTGCATTAATTCCTAAAAATCGTTATCAATTTCAGAATGCAAAACATAAAAAAAAATGTAAATTTTTTAGCCATCCCGGCCCCTGAGCTAGGCCCTGGGCGCCCTGATAGGCGTGTCGAAGGCTTTTTGACAGCGTTTTACTTTTTTTTTGTTATTTTTTTAGGCCATTTTTTGTAGGTATGTCAAGAAAAATGTAAGGATCATGTCTGCAAAATTTCATAACTTTTTGACTACGTTTTTATATTATTTTCTTTTTCAAAGGTGAAAAATAAAGAAAATCATAAAAAAAAATAGAATATTCATCAAAAAATGATGTCGCTTATTGCATTAACTCCTAAAAATTATATATTAATTTTAGAATGCAAAAGATAAATAAAAATGTAAATTTTTTACCCCTCCCGACCCCAATGCGCCTCACTACGCAGGTTGGGCGTTTTTTGACAGCGTTACTTTTTTTGTCATTTTTTAGGCTAGTTTTCACAGTTATGCCCAGAAAAATGTAAGGATCATGTCTGCAAAATTTCATAATTTTTTTACATCGTTTTTATTTTATTTTATATTTCAAAGACAAAAAATATAAAAAATCATAAAAAATAGAATATTCATCAAAAAATAGTGCCGATTGTTGCATTAATTTCTACAAATCGTATATTGATTTTAGAATGCAAAGTATAGATAAAAATGTAAATTTTTTACCTATCTCGGCCCCTGGGACCCCCATTGCGCGGCCCGGGGGCATTTTAACAGAGTTTTACTATTTTTTGTCATTTTTAGGCTATATTTTACAGGCATACCTACAAAATTGTAAGGATCATGTTTGTAAAATTTCATAATTTTTTGACATCAATTTTATTTTATTTTATTTTTCAACTACAAAAAATAAAGAAAATCCTAAAAAATAGAGTATTCAACAAAAAATGGTGCCGCTTGTTGCATTAATTCCTAAAAATCGAATATTAATTTTAGAATGCAAAACATAAATAAAAATCTAGATTTTTTACCGATCCCGGCCCCTAAGCTGGTCCTGGGCGCCCGACTACGCGGGCCGGGGGCTTTTTGACAGCGTTTTACTTTTTTTGTCATTTTTTGCAGTCATGCTAAAAAAAAAATGTAAGGATCGTGTCTGCAAACTGCCATAGTTTTTTGACACCGTTTTTATTTTATTTTATTTTTTAAAGACGAAAAATAACGAAAATCATAAAAAATAGAATATTCGTCAAAAAATGGTACCTCTTACTGCATTAATTCCTAAAAATCTTATATTAATTTTAGAATGAAAAACATAAATAAAAATATAAATTTTTAACCTATCCCGTCCCCTGGGCCCACCACTACGCGGGTCGCGGGCATTTTAACATTGTTTTACTATTTTATGTCATGTTTTGAGGCCATTTTTTGAAGACATACTGAGTAAAAGTAGGGATCGTGTCTGTAAAATTTCATAATTTTTTGTTGTCTTTTTATTTTAGTTTCTTTTTCAACTACGAAAAATAACGAAAATTATAAAAAATATCGTATTCGTCCAAAATGGGTGCCGCTTGTTGCATTAATTCCTAAAAATCTTATATTAATTCTAGAATGCAAAACATAAATATAAATATAAATTTTTGACCCATCTCGGCCTCTGAGCTGGCCCTGGGCGCCCTACTACGCGGACCGGGGGCTTTTTGACAACGTTTTACTTTTTTTGTCATTTTCTGAGGCCATCTTTTATTGTCATGCCCAAAAAAATGTAAGGATCGTGTATGCAAAATTTTATTGGTTTTTTACGTTATTTTTATTTTATTTTATTTTTGAAAGACGAAAAATAAAAAAAATCATAAAAAATAGAATATTCATGAAAAATTAGTGCCGCTTATTGCATTAATTCCTAAAAATCATATATCAATTTTAGAATGCAAAAGCTAAAAAAAAATGTAAATTTTTTAGCCATCCCGGCCCTTGAGCTAGCCCCTGGGCACCCTAATAGGCGTGTCGGGGGCTTTTTTGACAGTATTTTACTTTTTTTGTTATTCATTGAGGCCATTTTTTGCAGGCATGAGAAGAAGAATGTAAGGATCGTGTCTGTAAAATTTCGTAACTTTTTTACGACGTTTTTATTTTATTTTATTTTTCAAAGGCGAAAAATAAAGAAAATCATAAAAAAATAGAATCTTCATCAAAAAATGATGTCGCTTATTGCATTAATTCCTAAAAATCATATATCAATTTTAGAATGTAAAACATAAAAAAAATGTAAATTTTTTAGCCATCCCGGCCCCTAAGCTAGCCCCGGGGCGCCCTAATAGGCGTGTCGGGGGCTTTTTGACAGCGTTTTACTTTTTTGTTATTCTTTGAGGCCATTTTTTACTGGCATGTCAAGAAAAATGTAAGGATCGTGTCTGCAAAATTTCATAACTTTTTGACGACGTTTTTATTTTATTTTATTTTTCAAAAGCAAAAAATAAAGAAAATCATAAAAAAATAGAATCTTCATCAAAAAATGATGTCGCTTATTGCATTAATTCCTAAAAGCATATATCAATTTTATAATGCAAAACATAAAAAAAAAATGTAAATTTTTTAGCCATCCCGGCTCCTGAGCTAACCCCTGGGCGCCGTAATAGGCGTGTCGGGTGCTTTTTGACAGCGTTTTACTTTTTTTGTTATTCTTTGAGGCCATTTTTTGCAGGCATGTCAAGAAAAATATAAGGATCGTGTCTGCACAATTTCATAACTTTTTGATGACGTTTTTACTTTATTTTATTTTTCAAAGGCGAAAAATAAAGAAAATCATAAAAAAAAATAGAATTTTCATCAAAAAATGATGTCGCTTGTTGCATTAATTCTTAAAAATTATATATTAATTTTAGAATGTAAAAGATAAATAAAAATGTAAATTTTTGACCCCTCCAGGCCCGAGGGCGCCTAACTACACAAGTTGGGGGGTTTTTCAAGGCGTTACTTTTTTTGTCATTTTTTTAGGCCCATTTTTGCAATTATGTCCAGAAAAATGTAAGGATCATGTTTGCAAAATTTCATAATTTTTTGACATCGATTTTATTTTATTTTATATTTCAAAGATGAAAAATATAGAAAATCATAAAAAAATAGAATATTCATCAATAAATAGTGCCGCTTGTTGTATTAATTTCTAAAAATTGTATATTAATTTTAGAATGCAAAGTATAAATAAAAATGTAAATTTTTAACCTATTTCGGCCCCTGGGACCCCCATTGCGCGGCCCGGGGGCATTTTAACAATGTTTTACTATTTTTTGTCATTTTTTTAGGCTATTTTTTACAGGCATACCCAGAAAATTGTAAGGATCGTGTCTGCAAACTGTCATAGTTTTTTGACACCATTTTTATTTTATTTTATTTTTCAAAGATGAAAAATAACGAAAATCATAAAAAATAGAATAGTCGTCAAAAAATGGTGCCTCTTACTGCATTAATTCATAAAAATTATATATTAATTTTGAATGCAAAACATAAATAAAAATATAAATTTTTAACCTATCCCGGCCCCTGGGACCACCACTACGCGGACCGAGCACATTTTAACTTTGTGGCTATTTTTCTGTCACGTTTTAAGGCTATTTTTTGCAGACATTCCTAGAAAAAAGTAGGGATCGTGTCTGTAAAATTTCATAATTTTTTGTTATCTTTTTTATTCTATTTTCTTTTTCAACTACGAAAAATAAAGAAAATCATAAAAAATATAGTATTCGTCCAAAATGGGTGCCACTTGTTGCATTAATTCATAAAAATCTTATATTAATTCTAGAATGTAAAATATAAATAAAAATATAAATTTTTGACCCATCTCGGCCCCTGAGCTGGCCCTGGGCGCCCCATTACGAGGACCGGAGGCTTTTTGACAGCGTTTTACTTTTTTGTCATTTTTTTAGGTCATTTTTTGCAGTCGTACTAAAAAAAAATTCAGGATCATGTCCACAAAATTTCATACTTTTTTTACATCATTTTTATTTTATTTTATTTTTCAAAGTCAAAAAATAAAAAAAATCATAAAAAATAGAATATTAATCAAAAACTGGTACCGCTTGTTGCATTAATTCTAAAAAATCATATATTAATTTTAGAATACAAAAAATAAATAAAAATATAAATTTTTTACCATTCCCCTTAGCCGGCCACTGGGTGCCGCATTATGCAGGCCAGTGGCTTTTTGACAGCGTTTTTCAATTTTTGTCATTTTTTTATGCCATCTTTTGCAGCCATGCCAAAAAAAATATTAGGATCGTGTATGCGAAATTTCATTATTTTTTCACGTCATTTTTATTTTTTTTTTCAAAGACCAAAAAATCAAGAAAATCATAAAAAATAGAATATTCATTAAAAAATGGTGTCGCTTATTGCATTAATTCTTAGAAATTTTATATCAATTTTACAATGGAAAACATAAATAAAAATGTAAACTTTTGAGCCATCCCGGCCACTGAGCTTGCCCCTCGGCGCCCTAATACGCAGGTTTGGGGCTTTTTTACAGTGTTTTACTTTTTTATGATTTTTTTAGGCCATTTTTTGCAGGCATACCAAGAAAAATGTAAGGATCAAGTCTGCAAATTTTATAATTTTTTGACGTCGTTTTTATTTTATTTTATTTTTGATAAACGAAAAATAAAGAAAATCATAAAAAATAGAATATTCATAAACAAATTGTGCAACTTGTTGCATTAATTCTTAAAACTCGTATATTAATTTTAGAATGCAAAACATAAATAACAACGTAAATTTTTGACCCCTCCCGGCCCCTGGGCGCCCCACTACGGAGGTTGTGGGTTTTTTAACAGCGTTTTACTTTTTGTCATTTTTTTAGGCCATTTTTTGAAGTCATGCCCAGAAAAATGTAAGGATCATGTCTACAAAATTTCATAATTTTTTGACATCATTTTCTTTTATTTTATTTTTCAAAGATGAAAAATGAAAAAAATCATAAAAAAATAGAATATTCATAAAAAATGGTGCCGCTTGTTGCATTAATTTCTAAGAATCATATATTAATTTTGGAATGCAAAACATAAATCAAAATGAAAATTTTTGACCTATCTCGGCCCCTTGGTGCCCCAGTACGCGGGTCGAGGGCATTTTAACTGTGTTTTACTATTTTTCTCATTTTTTGAATTTAGTTTTTGCAATTGTAAGGATCATGTTTGTAAAATTTCATAATATTTTGACATCGTTTTTATTTTATTTTATTTTTCACTTTCAAAAAATAAAGAAAATCATAAGAAATAGAGTATTCATCAAAAAAAAAATTCCGCTTATTGCATTAATTCCTAAAAATCGTATATTAATTTTAGAATATAAACGTAAATAAAAATGTAAATTTTTGACCTATCCCGGCCCCTGAGCACCCTAATACGTGGGTCAGGGATTTTTTGACAGCGTTTTACTTTCTTCTAATTTTTTTAGGTCATTTTTCACGTTCATGTCCAGAAAAATGTAAGGATCATGTATGCAAAAGTTCAGAATTTTTTGACATCATTTTTATTTTATTTTACTTTTTAAAGACAAACAATAAATAAAATCATAAAAAATAGAATAATCGTTAAAAAAAAATGGTGCCGCTTGTTGCATTAATTTTTAAAAGTCATACATTAATTTTAGATTGCAAAACATAAATTAAAATGTAAATTTTTTACCTATCCCGGCCCCTAGGCGTCCCACTACGCGTGCTGGGTGCATTTTATTAGTGTTATACTATTTTTTGTCATTTTTTAGGCTATTTTTTACAGGTATTCCCAAAAAAATTGAAGGATCGTGTCTCTAAAATTTCATTATTTTTGACATCGTTTTTATTTTATTTTATTTTTCATCTACGAAAAATAAAGAAAATCATAAAAAAAATGGTGCTACTTGTTGAATTAATTCCTAAATATCGTATGTTAATTTTAGAATGTAAAACATAAATAAAAATGTAAATTTTTTACCCATCCCATCCCCTTTGATGGCCCTGGGCTCCCTACTACGCGGGCCGGGCACTTTTTGACGGCGTTTCACTTTTTTTTTTGTCATTTTTAGGTCATTTTTTGTAGTCATGCTCAAAAAAATATAAGGATCGTGTATGCAAAATTTCATATTTATTTGACATCATTTTTTTAATTTTATTTTTTAAAGACAAAAATAAAGAAAATCATAAAAAAAACAAGAAAATTCATCAAATAATGGTGCCGCTTGTTGCATTAATTCCTAAAAATCGTTTCTCAATTTTAGACTACAAACATAAATAATAATGTACATGTTTGAGCCATCCCGGCCACTGAGCTGGCCCCTGGGCACCCTAATATACGAGTCGGGGGCTTTTTGACAGCGTTTTACTTTTTTGTCATTTTTCACGCCATTTTTCGCAAGCATGCCAAGAAAAAGTTTAAGGATCGTGTCTCTAAAATTTCAAAAAAATTTTACGTCATTTTTATTTTATTTTTCAAATACAAAAAATAAAGAAAATCGTGAAAAATAAAATATTCATCAAAAAATGATCCCGCTTAGTGCATTAATTCCTAAAAATCATATATTAATTTTGCAATGAAAAACATAAATAAAAATGTAAATTTTTGACCCATCCCGGCCCCTAGGCGCCCCACTACACGGGCCAGAGGTTTTTTGACAGCATTTTTTATTATTTTTTTAGGCCATTTCTTGTAGTCATATCCAGAAAAATGTAAGGATCATGTCTGCAAAATTTCATAATTTTTTGACATCATTTTTATTTTATTTCATTTTTCAAAAACGAAAAATAAAGAAAACCATAAAAAAATAATATTTATCAAAAAATGGTGCCATTGTTGCATTAAGTCATAAAAATCGTATATTAATTTTAGAATACAAAACATAAATAAAAATTTATAATTTTGACCCATCCTGGCCCTTGCGCATCCCATTACGCGGGTCGGGGGCTTTTTGACAGAGTTTTACTTTTTTTATCATTTTTTAGGCTACTTTTTGTAGACATGCCCAGAAAAATGTAAGGATCATGTCTGCAAAATTTCATAATATTTTGATATCAATTTTATTTTATTTCATTTTTCAAAGACGAAAAATAAAGAAAATCATAAAAAAAATAGAATTTTCATCAAAAAATGGTGCCACTTGTTGCATTAATTCCTAAACATCATATCTTTATTTTAGAATTCAAAACATACATAAATTTATAAATTTTTGACCCATCCCGGCCCCTAACCCGGCCCTTGAGCACCCCCACTACGTAGGTCGGGGGCTTTTGACAACGTTTTACTTTTTTTGTCCTTTTTTGAATCCATTTTTTCCTAGCATGCCTAGCAAAATGTAAGGATCATGTATGCAAACTTACCTTATTTTTTGATGTCATTTTTATTTTCTTTTCTTTTTTAAAGATGAATAATAAAAAAATCATAAAAAATAGAATATTCGTATATTTATTTTAGAATGGAAAACATAAATAAAAATGTAAATTTTGACACATCACGGCTGCTGAGCAGGCCCCAGGGTGCCCTACTACGCAGGTCAGGGGCTTTTTGACAACGTTTTACTTTTTTTGTCATTTTTTGCGACCATCTTTTAGAGTCATGCCCAAAAAATTGTAAGGATCATGTTTGCAAAATTTCATAGTTTTTTGACGTCATTTTTATTTATTTTATTTTTCAAAGATGAAAAATTTAGAAAATAATAAAAAATAGAATATTCATAAAAAAAAAAATAGTGCCGCTTGTGGCATTAATTCTTAAAAATCATATATTAATTTTAGAATGCAAAACATTAATAAAAATGTAAATTTTTGATCCATCTCGGCCCCTGGGCGCCCCACTACACGTGCCGGGGATTTTTTGACAGCGTTTTACTTTCTTTTGTCATTGTTTGAGGCCACTTTTTGCAGTCATGTCCAGAAAAATGTAATGATTGTGTATGCAAAATTTCAGAATCTGTTGACATCGTTTTTATTTTCTTTTCTTTTTCAAAGACAAAAAATAAAGAAAATTATTAAAAAAATGTAATATTCATAAAAAAAATGGTGCCCCATGTTGCATTAATTCCTAAAAATCGTACATTAATTTTAGAATGTAAAACATATATAAAAATATCAATTTTTGACCCATCCTGGCCCCTGGGCTCCCCACTACACAGGTCGGGAGTTTTTTGACAACGTTTTACTTTTTTTGTCATTTTAAGTCTGTTTTTTGTATACATGCCCAGAAAAATGTAAGTATTATGTCTGTAAAAATTTATAATTTTTTGACATCGTTTTTATTTTATTTTATTTTTCAAATACAAAAAATAAAGAATATCATAAAAATAGAGTATTCATCAAAAAAGGGTGCTATTTGTTGTATTAATTCCTAAAAATCATATCTTAATTTTAGAATTCAATACATAAATAAAATATAAATTTTTGACCCATTCAGTATTCATCAAAAAAGGGTGCTATTTGTTGTATTAATTCCTAAAAATCATATCTTAATTTTAGAATTCAATACATAAATAAAATATAAATTTTTGACACATCCCGGCCCTTGAGCCGGCTCCTTAGCACCCCACTATGCAGGTCAAGAATTTTTTGATAGCGTTTTACATTTTTTGTCATTTTTTCAATCCATTTTTTTCTGGCATTTCTAGTAAAATGTAAGGATTGTGTCTGCAAAATTGCATTATCTTTTGACGTCATTTGTATTTTATTTTATTTTTTAAAGATGAAAAATAAAGAAAATCATAAAAAATAGAATATTCATCAAACAATGGTAGCGCTTGTTGCATTAATTCCTAAAAATCGTATATTTATTTTCAAATGCAAAACATAAATAAGAATATAAATTTTTGACCCATCCCGGCCCCTGAGCTGGCCCTTAGGCGCTGCATTACACGGGCCGGGCGCTTTTTGACAGCATTTTACTTTTTCTGTCTTTTTTAGGTCATTTTTCGTAGTTATGCTCAAAAAAATGTAAGGATCGTGTCTGTAAAATTTCATAGTTTTTCGACGTCATTTTCATTTTCATTTTATTTTTTAAATACAAAAAATAAAGAAAATCATAAAAAATACAATTCTCATCAAACAATGGTGCCGCTCGTCGCTCTAATCCCTAAAAATCATATATTAATTTTAGAATATGAAGCATAAATATAAATATAAATTTTTGACTCATCACAGCCCCTAAGTCGGCACCTGGCGCCCCACTACGTAGGTCGGAGGCTTTTTCACAGCGTTTTAGTTTTTTGTCATTTTTTGAGGCTATTTTTTCTAGGCATGCCTAGAAAAATGTACCGATCGTGTCTATAAAATTTCATTATTTTTTTATGTCATTTTTATTTTATTTTATTTTTTAAAGACAAAAAATTAAGAAAATCGTAACAAATAGAATATTCATCAAACAATGCTGCTGCTTGTCACATTAATTCCTAAAAATTGTATATTAATTTTAGAATGCAAAATATTAATAAAAATGTAAATTTTTAACCCATCCTGGCCCCTGGGAGCCCCACTACGCGTGTCAAGAATTTTTGGACAGCGTTTTACTTTGTTTTATCATTTTTTAAGGCAATTTTTGGGAGTCATGTCCAGAAAAATGTAAAAAATGTGTCCGTAAAATTTCATAATTTTTTGACAATATTTCTATTTTATTTTATTTTTCATCTGCAAAATAAAAAAATCATAAAAAATAGAATATTCGTAAACAAATACTGCCGCTTGTTGCATTAATTCTTAAAAATCGTACATTAGTATTAGAATGCAAGACATAAATAAAACTATAAATTTTTTTATTATTTTTTACTCTATTTTTTCCATGTATGCCCAGAAAAATGTAAGGATCTGGTTTGTAAAATTTCATAATTTTTTGACTTCATTTTTATTTTATTTTATTTTTCAAATTCAAAAAATAAAGAAAATCATAAAAAATAGAATATTCATCAAACAATGGTGGCGCTTTTTACATTAATTCCTAAAAACATATCTTAATCTTAGAATTCAAAACATAAATAAAAATATAAATTTTTGACCCATCCCGACCCCTGAGCCGGCCCCTGGGCACCCCATTACGCAGGCCGAGGGCTTTTTGATAGCATTTTACTTTTTTGTCATTTTTAGGGTCCTTTTTTTTTGCATGCGTAGCAAAATGTAAGGATCGTGTTTGCAAGATTACGTTATTTTTTTACGTCGTTTTTATTTTATTTTATTTTTTAAAGACAAAAAATAAAGAAAATTATAAAAAGTAGAATATTCATCAAACAATGGTGCCGCTTGTTGCATTAATTCTTAAAAATCATATATTTATTTTAGACTGCAAAACATAAATAAGAATGTAAATTGTTGGCCCATCCCGGTCCCTGGGTGCCTCATTACGCGGGCTGAGGGCTTTTTAGGAACGTTTTAGTTTTTTCTGTCATTTTTGGGTCATTTTTTGTATTCATGCTCAAAAAAATGTAAGCATCGTGTCTATAAAATTTCATAGTTTTTTGACAGGATTTTTATTTTATTTTATTTTTCAAATACGAAAAATAAAGAAAATCATAAAAAAGAGAATATTCATAAAAAATGGTGCCGCACGTCGTATTAATCCCTAAATATCATGTATTAATATTAGAATACAAAACATAAATATAAATATAAATTTTTGACCCATTCCGACCCCTGAGCCGGCACCTGGGCGCCCCACTCCGTAGGCCGGGGGATATTTGATAGCTTTTTACTTTTTTTCCAATTTTTGAGGCCATTTTTAGAAAAATGTAGGGATCATGTCTGTAAAATTTCATTATTTTTTTATGTCGTTTTTATTTTCTTTTCTTTTTTAAAGATGAAAAATAAAGAAAACTATAAAAAATAGAATATTCATCAAACAATGGTGCCGCTAGTTGCAATAATTCTTAAAAATTGTATATTTATTTTAGAATGCAAAACATAAATAAAAATGTAAATTTTTTATCCATCTCGGCGCCAGAGCTTGCTGCTGGGCATCCCACTATGCAGGCCGGGAGTTTTGTCAATTTTTGAGACCATCTTTTGCAGTCATGCCCAAAAAAATGTAAGGATCGTGCCTGCAAAATTTCATACATTTTTTACGTCAGTTTTATTTTATTTTATTTTTCAAAGACTAAAAATAAAGAAAATCACAAAACATAGAATATTCATCAAAAAATGGTGCTGCCTATGGCATTAATTCCTAAAAATCATATATTAATTTTAGAATGCAAAACATTAATAAAAATGTAAATTTTTGACCCATCCCAGTCCCTAGGCGCCCCATTATGCGTGGCGGGGATTTTTTGACCGCGCTTTACTTTGTTTTTTCATTTTTGAGGACATTTTTTGCAGTCATGACCAGAAAAATGTAAAGATTGTGTCTGTAAAATTTCATAATTTTTTGACATCATTTTTATTTTATTTTATTTTATTTTATTTTTGAAAGACGAAAAATAAACAAAATCATAAAAAATAGAATATTCATAAAAAAATTGTGCCGCTTATTGCATTAATTTATAAAAATCATATATTAATTTTAGAATACAAAACATAAATAAAAATGTAAATTTTGACCCATCCCGGACCCTTGGCGCCCACTACACGGGGCGATGGCTTTTTGACAACGTTTTATTTTTTTTTTGTCATCTTTTGAGGCTCTTTCTTGCAGGCATGCCCTTTTAAAATGAAAGAATCGTGTCTACAAAATTTTATAATTTTTTGACGTCGTTTTTATTTTATTTTATTTTTCAAATATGAAAAATAAAGAAAATCACAAAAAATAGAGTATTCATCAAAAGATGGTGCTGCTTGTTGCATTAAATCCTTAAAATTATATATTAATTTTAGAATGCAAAACATAAATAATAATATAAATTTTTTACCCATTCCGACCCCTGAGCTGGCGCGAAGGCGCCTAGGCGCCTCACTATGCGGGTCGGGGGCTTTTTGACAGCGTTTTACTTTTTTTTTTCATTTTTTGAGGCCACTTTTTTTCAAGCATGCCTAGAAAAATGTACGGATTGTGTCTGCAAAAGTTCATTATTTTTTGAAGTCATTTTTACTTTATTTTCGTTTTTAAAGATGAAAAATAAATAAAATCATAAAAAATAGAATATTCGTCAAACAATGGTGCCGCTAGTTGCAATAATTCGTAAAAAATATATATTTATTTAGGAATGGAAAACATAAATAAAAATGTAAATTTTTTATCCATCCCGGCTCTTAAGCTGGCCTCTGGCGCCCTACTACGAATGTCGGGAGCTTTTTGACAACGTTTTAGTTTTTTTTGTCATTTTTTGAGACCATCTTTTGCAGTCATGCCTAAAAAAATGTAAGGACCGTGTTTGAAAAATTCCATAGATTTTTTACGTCCGTTTTATTTTATTTTATTTATCAAAGATTAAAAATAAAGAAAATCACAAAAAATAGAGTATTTATCAAAAAATGGTGCCGCTTATTGCATTAAATCCTAAAAATTGTATATTAATTTTAGAATGCAAAACATAAATAATAATATAAAGTTCTTACCCATCCCGGCCCATGAGCTGGTCCCTAGGCGCCTCACTATACGGGTCAGGGACTTTTTGATAGCGTTTTACTTTTTTTTCATTTTTTGAGGCCTTTTTTTTCAGGCATGCCTAGAAAAATGTAACGATTGTGTCTGCAAAATTTTATTATTTTTTGACGTCGTTTTTATTTTCTTTTCTTTTTTAAAGATGAAAAATAAAAAAAATCATAAAAAAAATAGAATATTCATCAAACAATGGTGCCGCTTATTACAATAATTCCTAAAAATTGTATATTTATTTAAGAATGCAAAACATATATAAAAATGTAAATTTTTAATCCATCCCGACACTTGAGATGGCCCCTGGGCGCCTCACTACGCAGGTAGGGAGCGTTTTGACAACGTTTTAGTTGTTTTGTCATTCTTTGAGACCATCTCTTGCAGTCATGCCCAAAAAAATGTAAGGATCGTGCTTGCAAAATTCCATAATTTTTTGACGTCGGTTTTATTTTATTTTAGTTTTCAAAGACTAAAAATAAGGAAAATAATAAAAAATAAAATATTCATCAAAAAATGGTGCCACTTATGGCATTAATTCCTAGAAATCGTATATTAATTTTAGAATACAAAACATTAATAAAAATGTAAATTTTTGACCCATCCCGGCCCCTAGGTGCCCCATTACGCGTGGCGGGGATTTTTTGACAGTGTTTTACTTTGTTTTGTCATTTTTTGAGGACTTTTTTTGCAGTCATGCCCAGAAAAATGTAAAGATTGTGTCTGTAAAATTTCATAATGTTTTGACATCGTTTTTATTTTATTTTATTTTTCAAAGACGAAAAATAAAGAAAATCATAAAAAATAGAATATTCAAAAAAAAATGGAGCCGATTGTTGCATTAATTTCTAAAAATCGTATATTAATTTTATAATACAAAACATAAATAAAAATGTAAATTTTGACCTATCCCGGCCCCCAGACGCCCCACTACGTGGCCGATGACTTTTTGACAGCGTTTTACATTTTTTGTCGTCTTTTGAGGCTCTTTCTTGCAGGAATCCCTTTTAAAATGTAAGAATCGGGTCTACAAAATTTTATAATTTTTTGAAGTCGTTTTTATTTTATTTTATTTTATTTTTCAAATACGAAAAATAAATAAAATCTGAAAAAATAGAGTATTCGTCAAAAAATGGTGCCGCTTGTTGCATTAAATCCTAAAAATTGTATATTAATTTTAGAATACAAAACATAAATAACAATATAATTTTTTTCCCGATCCCGGCCCCTGAGCTGGCCCCTGGGTACCTCACTATGCGGGTCGGGGGCTTTTTGACAGCGTTTTATTTTTTTTTTTCATTTTTTTTTGGCACGCCTAGAAAAATGTAAGGATCGTGTCTGCAAAATTTTAATATTTTTTGACGTTGTTTTTATTTTTTATTTTTTTTCAAGACAAAAAATAAGGAAAATCATCAAAACTAGAATATTCATCAAAAAATGGTGCTGCTTGTTGCGTTAATTCTTAAAAATCATGTGTTTCTTTTAGAATGCAAAACATAAATAAAAACGTAAATTTTTTACTCATCCCGGCCCCTGAGCTGGCCCTTGGGTGCCCCACTACGCGGACCGGGGGCTTTTTGACAGCGTTTTACTTTTTTTGTCATTTTTTGAGGTCATTTGTTGTAGTGATGCTAAAAAAATTGTACGGATCGTGTCTGCAAAATTTCATAGTTTTTTGACGTCATTTTTATTTTATTTTATTTTTTAAATACGAAAAATAAAGAAAATCATAAAAAAATAGAATATTCATAAAAAAAAATGGTCCCACCTATTGTATTAATTCATAAAAATCACATATTAATTTTAGAATACAAAACATAAATAAAAATGTAAATTTTTTACCCATTTCGGCCCTGGGCGCCCCACTATGCGGGTCGGGGGCTTTTTGAAAGCGTTTTATTTTTTTTTTACATTTTTTGAGGCGTTTTGTGGCATGCATGCCTAGAAAATTGTAAGGATCACGTTTGCAAAATTTCATAATTTTTTTACTTTGTTTTAATTTTGTTTTATTTTTCAAATACGAAAAATAAAGAAAATCATAAAAAATAGAGTATTCATCAAAAAATGGTATTACTTGTTGCATTAATTTCTAAAAATCATGTATTAATGTTAAAATGTAAAAATTAAATAAAAAAGTAAATCTTTTACTCATGCTGGCCCCTGAGGTGGCCTCTGGGCGCCCCACTACGCGGGCTGGGGGCTTTTTGATCGTGCTTTACTTTTTTTGTAATTTTTGGGGTCATTTTTTACAGTCATGCTAAGAAAAAAATGTAAGGATCGTGTCTGCAAAATTTTATAGTTTTTTGACGTCATTTTTATTTTATTTTATTTTTCAAAGACGAAAAATAAAGAAAATCATAAAAAATAGAATATTCATCAAAAAATGGTGCCGCTTATTGTATTAATTCCTAAAAATCATATGTGAATTTTAGAATACAAAAAATAAATAAAAATATAAAGTTTTGACCCATCCCGGCCCCTAAACCGGCTCCTGGGCTCCCCACTATGCAGGCCGGGAGCTTTTTGACAGCGTTTTAGTTTTGTCATTTGTTGTGGCCTTTTTTCTGGCATGCGTAGAAAAATGTATGGATCGTGTCTGTAAAATTTTATTATTTTTGACGTCATTTTTATTTTATTTTATTTTTGAAAGCTGAAAAAGAAAGAAAATAATAAAAAATATAATATTCATAAAAACTGGTGTCGCTTGTTGTATTAATTCCTAAAAATCAAATATTAATTTTAGAATACAAAACATAAATAGAATGTAAATTTTTTATCCATCCTGGCCCGTGAGCCGGCCCCTGGGCGCCCCACTATGCAGGCCGGAAGTTTTTTAATAGCATTTTTCTTTTTTTTGTCACTTTTTGAGGCCATTTTTTCTGACATGGCTAGAAAAATGTAAGGATCGTGTATGCAAAATTTTATTTTTTTTTACGTTATTTTTATTTTATTTTATTTTTTAAAGACGAAAAATAAAGAAAATCATAAAAAATGAAATATTCATCAAACAATGGTGCCGCTTGTTGCATTAATTTCTAAAAATCGTATATTAATTTTAGAATGTAAAACATAAAAAAAAATGTAAATTTTTGACACATCCCGACTCCTGAATTGACCCTTGGGCCTACGCGGGTCAGAGACTTTTTAACAACGTTCCGTTTTTTTTTTTTTCGGTCATTTTTTGAGGCCATCTCAAGTTAGAGGTGACATGGTTGGTTGCTTGACTATTGAGGAGCCAACTTTAAGTGTCAGCTTTGGTGGTGGCTGCGTAATTTGCACAGTGTTACTAGGGTGCTGGAGAGAACAGAGTCAAGAATGAGGTGGTCGCTGTCGGCTTCAATCTAAATGTAAGGCAGTACTGGGTTGTATTTCCTTGCGTGCAAAAAGCTTGACAATTGGGGTAAGGCGTTGGATGTAGTGCAGCCATTAGAGATAAGAAATTTTTTTTTCCTCATTGGAAAAGGTGGCCGGTCTACCGGTAAAAGGAGCTTGTTGTGAGAATCGGTTGACCAGTGTACGAAGGATGGCTATGGTTTGTTTAAAAAGAGAGAAGCCGAGGAGCTTATTACTCTGATACCATAAAGATAGAGAATTTGAGAAAATTATGGTATACTTTTTCCATTGATTTGACGGAATATATACAGAGTTACAAGAAATCCTATTATAGGTATTTTACAATTCAAAAATAATTCAAATATTGAAAAAGGAAAAACTAACAAAATGAGAAACTACCCAGATAATTACAAGAAAACTTGAAATCTAAAACTCTAAAACTAATATTTACATATTTAAAAATTAAATATAACAAGTATAACAATTATTCATTTTCTCCTATAGGGTCGAGCTCGCAACGTCGACCTCTGAAACAATTTTGCGACATCAAACCACCAATCTATGCTGTGAGATCTCACGACAACATCGATTTTACCCTTGTGAACTGGAGAAAAGAGGGATGAGAGCGAGGGAATCAACGCCTCTAGCAGCCTTGCCGATTCGATTGAAAAGAGAGAATGGAGAGAGTGAATGAAGCTTTTCATGTGGCAACGTGATAATCGTAGCACAATATATTGTCCGAGAACTCTGTCGCAAACATGGAGAGACGATCCGAGAAAGAGGCACGCCCTCAGTGTTCGGTGGCGGTAGAAGGTAAGAGGAGAGATTGATGAGCGAGAGCTCATCTTCGGCACCCTAGGGCATGAGTCCCGATGACTAGAGAACGTAAGAAGAGAGATGGGGAGAGTGGTGTGGAGGAGGAGGAGAGAGATCTGAGAGAGGGGCGGGCGAAGCAAGTTCGATGCAGTTTCGATAGAGGTTCATCTTGGTGACATGGAGACACTTTTACAAGAACTATTTTAGAAGGCGGAACGCGGTCATTTTTAACATCGGTTTTTTGAAAAACCGATGTTAAATATAAGAAAAAAAATGCAGAACTAGTGTTAAAAAAGTTTCATCAGGATTTTTGTTTTTAGTCTCTCCTCAATCTTTGTCTAATGCATTTCAATCCCATAAGTAATAGGAACTCTGTTTTCCTTTTTAAAACATGTTTGCTCTTTGCTGCTACATGAGGCTAAATCTGGAGTGTTTCTGTACTTGTAAATTTTAATTTCAAAATTGCTTACTTTGTCACTTTTTTGCTTCCATTGTACAGCAAAAAACCAGCAAGTAAGAGTAAGAAAATGGTGGAAATTAAGGCTTTGTATTGGTGCTTTGGTCACTATAGGGATGAGAGTAACTATTTTAATGTGCAGTAATTAGACTTTGAACATGCCGAAAGCGATAAAGTTCTACTAGTTTACAAGGTTGAATGCAATTTTCTCCTAAGTTAATAATGAAACTTTTGATTTAATTCACCTTTACACATTCTTGCTAGATCCATTATTCTTGCTAATGCCTAATTCAAGGTTTTTTTTTTCCATGTAGTTTGATGAAAGATTGAAATTTGGAAGTGGAGTTTGATGAAATTTGAATGGAACACATGTTTTGATCATGAGGCCTTTTTTGTTTTGTTGGTTTAGTCATGAAAATATACTTGTAAACATTTGAGTTTGATGTTGTTTGTATAGAGGTGTCAATTGGGCCGGGCCATCCATGGACGGCCCGGCCCAACCCGTAATAGTGCATGATTCGGCACGGCCCGGTTCGTTACTGTTACGGGCTGGGCCGGCACGGCACGTGTAATGGACTAGGGCTGGGCCTCAACTTCTCAGCCCGCGGCCCAAGCACGGCCCAAGCATGTGGAGGCCCACGGCACAGCCCTTATTCGGCCTGGCCCAAGCTCTTATTCGGCCCGGCCTAAGCCCGCGAAACAGCCCACGAAAAGTCCATTTCATTTGGTTCAGTGGGCCCTTCGCGGACCCAACGTTCGGCACGTGACGGGCCTCCCGTTTGGCCCGTCACGTGCCTCCCGTTTGGCACTGATGGGCCCAACGGGAGGCCCGCCACGCG
>NW_010366875.1:355985-357067 GCF_000414095.1 Morus notabilis
AAAATGGCCTCACCAAATTTCCCTGATTTCACTGCTCTTCCTGAGCTTCGTGAGGAGACATTTTTTGAGGAAGAAATGATGCCTTCCAACCCCACCCCCACTGAACCAGAAAATGCTCCGGTGGATAATGCTTCAGTATACAACGAAGAAGCTGGAGAACGCAGCAGAGGAAAAAGACCGCGAACTTCTCCGGCATGACAGCATTTCACCGAGGAGCCCCGACCAAATTCAAAAACAGGTGAGATGAAAATTCGTTCGGTATGTAAATATTGTAAAAAGCACTTTTCTAATAAAAAGGGTGGGGGTACTGGTCATCTGGATAGACATTGGAAAATATGTCTACCGTTGCACCAAGGTGGGAGTGTGGACTCCCGCCAACAAACACTATCACTTACATCACATGGGTTACAAAATTTTACATACGATGCACAACGTGCTCGTGAGGCACTAGCTAAATTTCTAGCTAGTGCCGAATTACCTCTTTCTTTTGCAGATGATGCCTCCTTCGAAGAATTCATCCAGACAGCCTTTTGCCCACAATTTAAACGGGTAAGTAGAAACACAACTCGTTTTGATTGCATGAAAGTTTTTTATGCAATGAGACAATCTCTTGTTGATAATTTTAGGAATTTTAATGCTACTGTGTCTTGCACTTTTGATCTGTGGGAGTGGTGTAATAAAATTGGATATTTATTTATCACAGCGCACTACGTTGGTGACGATTGGGTTTTACAAAAAAGAATAATTGGTTTTCATTTATGTCCATATCCTTATAACGCAACAGCTATTTTCAGTACAATAATGGAAATTTTTGGGTTTTATGGGATAGAAGATAAAGTTTTAACAATTACTTTTGATAATGCGTCAGCTAATACAGTTGTAATTAATCTGTTTAAACGTAGTTTGAAACCGACATTTGGAGGGGAAATTTTTCATCAACGGTGTGCATGTCACATAATTAATTTAGTAGTTCAGGCAGGAATTGAACATATATCTGCTAATCTTACAAATATTAGATAATCATTATCCTTCATATCTAGTTCTGGAGCTCGGCTCCAAGAATTCAAACAATATTGCAGGAA
>NW_010366875.1:358103-373103 GCF_000414095.1 Morus notabilis
TCAACTACCAGTTCGGGGCCTAAAGGATCGTTGTGGAGTTTCTTGAAGAAGAAAGAGAAAACGGCAGGACCGTCCTCAACACAAGCGTCTACGGAACTAGTCAAATATTTTGAAGTAAATTTTTTAATTGATGACGATAAACTAGACATCTTACAGTGGTGGAAGAGCAAGACAGATCATTTTCCAACACTGTCCATAATAGCTCGTGACATTCTGACAACTCCAGTGTCAACGGTAGCATCGAAGCAAGCTTTTAGCGCAAGCAACCGAATTCTTGACGAGAAGAGAAGCAGAATGCATCCAGATATCTTGGAGGGACTAATGTGCGTTAAAGACTGGGAAAATGCCAGAAGACGAAAACAACAATACATAGATGATTCGATGCAAGAATATTTTTCTAACTTATAAATAACAGAGTCTTCTGGAAGCACTTAGGTTTGTAATTTACTATTCCTAGCTACTACACTCTTTTTTCCCTCGCTAAGGTTTTGTCTCGATCTCCCCACGGGTTTTACTTAGCAAGGTTTTTAACGAGACAGTCATTTACGTGTACTCTTATTACGTCAATTCAATAAAATCACATCTTTTGGGGCATTTAATATTTTTTAATTAAATTTAAAAAAAAAAATAAGGGCCGGGGCCGTCCCGTGAAGGGCCGGGGCCGTCCCGTGAAGGGCCTGGGTCTAGGCCCGGCCTTGGCCCTTATGGACTAGGGCCAGGGCCTGGACCGGGCCTGAGTTTTTCTTCTCAGGCCCGGCCCAGGCATGGCCCTGCACTGTGCAGGGCCGTACCTGGCACGGCCCAGGCCCGTGATGGGCCTGGGGTCAAGCATGCCGTGCCGGCCCGGCACGGCACGTTTGACAACACTATGTTTGTATACCTTATAATTTCTTTATAATATTTGATAATACTTGTATGAAATAATTGAAGATTTTTAGTTGTATAATTAAATTTTGAATGAAGTATACATAATTTATTGAATTTTTAGCTTTAGTATTATTGATTTTCCTGCCTTAATAATAGTCTTCTAGAATCGAACGATTAAATGTATGGAAGCAATATGAACTCAGCTTGTCTTTAAATTATTTAACAATGGTGGAAATAGATTGCAGGTATTTAATAATATTTTACATCTGTTAATAGCCGAATTTATTTATTATTTTTAACATCGGTTATAAGACCGACGTCTTTAAATATTTATAACATTAGTTAAGAAAGGTCTTTAAGAATTTTTAGCAACGGTTTTTTGACCGTTGCTAAAAATAATTTTTAACAACACCTTATATGAAGTCAATATGAAAATCGTTGTTAAAAAATCTTTAACAACGATTTTTGACTGATGTTAAAAACCAATTTTAAAGTAGTGATAGAGAACAACCGTGAATATTTTAATCTTTTTGAATGTGGTCAAAACTCAAAACATCAAACTCTCGGAATATGTAGATTTTTCCTTTTCTTAACAAATATTACTAAGGGCTTGTTCTTTTGAGTGAAAAACTCAAAAAATGTAATTCGAATTACAATTTTATTCGAGTTTATGTTATTTTAAGTTTAAATTCCAGTTCAAATTTGAGTTTATGACTAAAACTCGAGTTTAAGTTTTCCCTTCAACTCGAGTTCAGAAACTCGAACTTAAATTAATGAACAGTATTTTTTCTATTCTTAAAAATACTATAACTTTTTCGTTTTAATTCTGATTGAGATGATTTTTTTTCTATGCGTTGACAACGAAATGACGAGTAAAACCCGACCCATATACCCTATTAAAATAGAAAAAATACAAATTAGTTCCCCTTTTGTTTTAAGTTTATATAGTACTAATGTGTTCGTCAAACATTTAAATGTAGACATTATTTATTTTACCGATTTAAGTTTTCAATTCTAAATTTTTATAATTATAAATTTTTAAAAATATCACATTTAATTTTTTTTATTAGAGTTAAAATTTTTTATAAAATATCGTATATAAGTTCAAATTAAAAATTTGAAACTGCGGAAGCCGTAAGCAATCTAATACAGGTGTCAATGAAGCTCGGCTGGGGACGTGTATTTTCGTCGGCCTCGTTCATTTCACTGATTCGAGTTTAGAATTCGAGTTTTGCTACAGTGAAAAGCTCTCACAAACAGTCACATCTAACTTTTTTTGTTACAGTAAAAAAATTTTACATAAAATCACATCTCAATTCGAATTAAAAACTCGAATCAGCGAACTGAACGAGCCGTAGTAGTAAGCAATCTAATACACGTGTCAATGACGCGCGGCTGAGGACGTCTGGACGGCAATGGTCGGCCATCATAACTTGCAAACTATTGGCTGTCGTTTTGCCGCCCTCCTATTGTATGGCTCAAAGTAGTCAATTCACACCGCAAAAAGCTTTTCATGGGTTAAGTGTGGGTCCCATAATAGTCGGTTCATGGATGGAAATCGTGAATCATATTTGAAAAAACAAAGGAACTGTACATTTGATCATCCGCTGGTGCTTAGGACAATGTCGTCCACAGCCATTATGGATAATTATCATTATCGTTAGTCATTGGCACAATAGTGCTAAAGCAATATTACACCATTAAGTATTTCTTTTTTCCACCGTATTTATATTTTAATGACACTGAAATTTCAGTATACAATAATCTTCTACATCCATCAGACATGCTTCTCTCACTTTTGTTGGATCATCATTCCTTGTGTTTAGTATTGTGCATGTTACACGGACAAAATGTTCAAACCCCATTCATAATTTTTACTAGATAGAAAATATAAATTTTTTGTGTATCGGTATAACTGTTATTTTAGTTGTTGGATTAATTTTAACTAACAGTGAGATTTATGATAGGAAACAATTACGTATTAAGCACCTAAAATTTTTAACATAGATACTCAACATTAGAGTATTACTGTTGAAATTTACAATTCTCAGTTAAAACAACAGTTATTACTAATAAGAAAAAAGAGCGATTTGTTGGGAACTTCGGCGATTCCTAAGGTAGAAGTTCTTGAAGAACACACACTGTATGTTAATCACAGGCCACTCTCGAATGCCACTGTCACATCAAATCAAACCATTAGAGTACGCATCGTTTTTCCACTCACTCCTTGGAAAAATCGATCAAACTTTGCTTAGAAGTTACGGTAACTTCAAAAGGGTCGAGTAAAAGCAAAAGCCCTGCAAGTAAAGGGTATATGAGAGAAAAACAAGCTTCCTACAATAGCGATACAAGTGAGCGAAGACAAAGACATCCAATTACTTCCTTGATTGCCAGGAAAAAAACAAACGACTTTTCTAAGGCTAGAGTGGAGGGGTCGGTGGTGTGTCTACAATAATGCAAATTTCATTACTCTTATTTCGGGAAAAAAGTGATGACAAAAAAAAAAAAAAAAGTAATAAAAAAAAATACAAATCTCATGTTAAACTGCCAAACCCTTTTGTCCAAACCCCACGCTACAAATACCCCACTTGCTCACTCGTTTCAGCATAACACAAAAGGCCTTTGCTTTGCACAAAATCCACTATATCTCTATACTCTAAAAACCTAGAAGATTAGGTGAGAAAGATAATGGAGGGCAAAGAAGAAGATGTAAGATTGGGAGCGAACAGATATGGCGAGAGACAGCCCATTGGAACAGCGGCTCAGAGCCAAGACGTCAAGGACTACACGGAGCCGCCTCCGGCGCCTCTGTTTGAGCCCGGGGAGCTCTCATCGTGGTCGTTTTACCGGGCCGGCATAGCCGAGTTCGTGGCCACCTTCTTGTTCCTTTACATCACGGTTTTGACAGTTATGGGGGTGGTTAAATCTCCCAGCAAATGCTCCACCGTGGGAATCCAAGGCATTGCATGGGCTTTTGGTGGAATGATTTTCGCTCTTGTTTACTGCACCGCCGGTATATCAGGTAAAGATATATTTGAACTGATCACACCATTCAAAGCAATCACTTAGTTACTGTTTTTTGTTTGTCAATCACTTGAATACAATTCACCACCATGGCTCCGTCACTGATTATCTGTCTTTTATTGAATGGAGAAGAAAAAAAAATCGGAGATATTGAGAAAAAAAAAAAAAAGCTATAAGTCCTTTCTTAGTTATAAGTGTTGTTGTGGTTTATGGCAGGGGGTCACATTAACCCGGCGGTGACTTTCGGGTTGTTGTTGGCGAGGAAGTTGTCCTTGACAAGAGCGGTGTTTTACATGATAATGCAATGTCTGGGAGCCATCTGTGGTGCCGGCGTTGTGAAGGGCTTCCAGAAGACTCAGTACGAGGTGCTTGGCGGCGGCGCCAACACGGTTGCCGCAGGATACAGCAAGAGCGACGGCCTTGGCGCCGAGATTGTGGGCACCTTTGTGCTTGTCTACACCGTCTTCTCCGCTACTGATGCTAAGCGCAACGCCCGCGATTCCCACGTTCCTGTAAGCAAAATCTCTTATAATTGCACTGCTTTTTTCGTTTACAAATTGTGTGTAAAATAAAAGGCATATCTTTAATTAAAATGCTGCATGAGCGAATCATTTTATTTAGTTATTGAGTTACATGGTTTTCTTAATTTTACAATTTTATTACACAATTAAATGAAAGGGTAGTTGAGCAAAAAAGAAGTTATATGAAGAGGGAGTGAGGGACTAGCACAATCCAATTATTTGCAAATAGTTGTACATCTTCTAACGGTGATTTTGAATTTTTCACAAAACATCATGCCATGTACACGTCATCACCTATATGTCTCTTCATTATTTGATGTTATATTAAAAATCCCATTTGTCAAAATTTTAATAGACTGAAACACTTTTTTTCCAACTCTTTAGAAAAGTAAATAAATTGAGCTATAGGAACACATATCAACTTCTGAATAGGTTTTAAGTAGGAATAGGCTTATGTAGCATGATTCATTTTCTTAATATTGATTTGGCTCCGTGATTTGGTCTATTTCTTGAGATGTCATCCTGTTGTATGCACATATAGATAAATTTTTAATAGTTATATTTCCATAAGTGATTATCATTAAATATAGAAATATGTACACGTTTACCTATTATATTTTACGGGCTTGACAATTGGTGTCGGACATTTCAGATTCTGGCGCCGCTACCTATTGGATTTGCAGTGTTCCTGGTTCACTTGGCCACCATCCCTATCACAGGGACAGGTATCAACCCAGCAAGGAGTCTAGGGGCAGCTCTCATTTACAACAGAGAACATGCTTGGGACGACCATGTAAGCTTCTATGATGTGCCCTATATATATATATATATATATATATATATATATGTATGTATGTTAGAATTACAAAACGGCTCTACATATCTTCGTAAATTACATATACGTGTGAACTAAAATATTAATTTGTCGTTCAAATAAACGTTTTGGTTTGCAGTGGATTTTCTGGGTGGGACCTTTCATTGGAGCCGCTCTCGCAGCTTTGTACCATCAAATTGTGATCAGAGCACTTCCCTTCAAGTAATTCAATAATTATTGAAGCAATTGGCCTGCAAAATATCTCTGGATGTATGTTTAAGTTATGAAATATTTGTACCCCACACAAATGATGTGCTTTTTAAGTGCCAAACTTCCATGTTTTAACCAATGAGTTATATCCTTATTTTGTTTTCTTTCAGTATGTAAATTATGGGGCAGACAAAAAGATTGCATATTGGTGGTCCTTTCTTACTAAACACCACCTCCTATATATTCAATATCTTTTATTTTCCCCTAAAATCATTTATATCTATTTACGCACACTGCATGTGTTCCGAACATATATATTGCACATGTTTTGTCTTTCTCCTAGATGCCAAAACAAAAAGAATCGTCGGTGATGTATGTTTGTGTCTTTTGGAGGGCCTGCGTCCCCTGTTTTTTGGTTTCTTTTGGGATTCCTCCCTGTTTCCGCCTTTCATCTGCTCCGCCAGTGAAATAATTATATTTAGCACACAAAAAAAAGGAGAAAAATCAGAAATACCACTCAATATAGTACAAAATATTATTTATATCTCTACACTAAAATATAAATAATTATCATTCAATTAATAAAAATAAAAATTCACAGACATTTAATTATTTAAAATGACATAAATAATGGATTTACACAAAACCATAATAAATCATAGATTTTTTTCAAGAAAAAATGTAAGTGTGGCCTGATCTAGTATGTGTGTTCACAGTTCGGAATTTTTACGCCATGGGTATTCAAACTTTGTAATGTTTGGCATTTAAGTCTCCATTTTAAGAACTTAATCATTCAAGTCCCTAACAATTAATTTGTTGACACCGTTACTTGCCATCTTGTTTTTGCAATTGAATGCCATAAGAAATGTCCATATTTAATGCTTTTTTCGCCGAAGTCCGTATAGACATATTCTTTTAACAGAAAGGTAGCTTAAAATCTTTTTTTTATCACTTTTTTTATTCGTAAAATAATGTTAATATGCCTTAGTATACATGATAACTAATAAGAACAAAGTGATTGGTAACAAATAAAAACCACGAACCTCATAATTATTATTGAGAAAATTGGCCATCCATTTCATCTCTATGAATAATGTCGGCTTGCAATCTAGTTTATTGGCAAGATCGCACCATGCAGCTAGTTTTGTCACACTCGACGACTTCTCCGAGTCGAAAACTTTTGGTGAAGAAGGTTCGACTTCTTCTTGGTGCGACAACCGAAAAAGGGCAGATAGATTAGAGGGAAGAGATAGAAAGAGAGAACAAAATAGAAAGAGCTTGAAAAATAATAGGCTTTTTTTAGGACATTTTAGTCCTTATAGGCTTTTTTTCTAGTTATTTTATGGACAAAAGTTTTGTCAAGAAAAGTTTGGATTAAAAAAATAAATTATTAATAATTTATTTATTTTTAATGTTAAATTTATATTAAAAATTATTTATTCTATATATTTTTTTAATCTAATATAATTTTAATTAAATTTAACCATCAAATCAAACCTCACTGGCAGAGCCAATAAAAGTCCCAGAAAAGTTTATATTCTAGCAGTGTCAACTTTTCCTCACAATATTTTCCTCCTAAAACTTTGTTTTACTGATTGCAGACATTAGGCGGCCATTGCTAAAGACAAGCTAGTTCCTCCACGTGGACAAAATTAAGAATACATACTTCAAAAGTTTGGACATATTTTTTTGAAGTGTGACTTGAGTGTAATTTTTAAGTTAAATTTGAGTTATAACTTGAGTTAAAGTTGTAACTAAGTTTGTGTTTGGTTGTGTACATTTAAGTTATGGCTTGAGATAAAAATCTTTTTTTGAGTTTGTATTTGAGTGAGTCAAAACTTAAATTTGTATTTAGATAGTATTTTAATAAAAACTCAATGGTGATGAAAAATGTTAATAGGGTATATGGGTGGGATTTTATTCGTCTTCTCGTTGTCAACGCCTAGAAAAAAAATCATCTCAATCAGGATTAAAACGAAAAAGTTATAACATTTTTAAGAATAGAAAAAATATTGTTTATTAATTTGAGCTCGAGTTTCTGAACTCGAGTTGAAAGGGACATTTGAACTCGAGTTTTAGTCTCAAATTCGAGTTCAAACTCGAGTTTAAACTCGAGTTCAAACTTAAAAGAACATGAACTTGGATAAAATTAGAACTCGAGTTGCCTTTTTTGAGTTTTTTAGGCAGCTGAACACACCCTAAGTGACGAGAGAAAGAGGACTTAGAGGAGGGTTATATTTGCACCCCTATAACTTATAAATGTTCCAGATAATTAAGGGCATGTTCTTTTAGAGTGTGACTTGAGTGTAGTTTTTGAGTTGAATCTGAGTTATAACTTGAGTTGAAGTTGTAACTTGAGTTTATGTTTGGTTGCATACATTTGAGTTTTGGTTTCAGATAAGAATCTTTTTTTGAGTTTGTGTTTGAGTGAGTCAAAACTTAAATTTGCATTTAGATAGTACTTTAATAAAAACTCAATGGTGATGAAAAATTTTAATATGGTATATGGGTGGGGTTTTATTCGTCTTTTCGTTGTCAACGCATAGAAAAAAAATCATCTTAATCAGGATTAAAACGAAAAAGTTATAGCATTTTTAAAAATAGAAAAAATAATGTTTATTAATTTGAGTTCGAGTTTCTGAACTCAATGGGACACTTGAACTCGATTTTTAATCCCAAACTCGAGTTCAAATTCGAATTTAAACTTAAAAGAACATGAAGTTGAATAAAGTTGGAACTCGAGTTGCCTTTTTTTGAGTTTTTTAGACAGCCGAACACACCCTAATACTCCTTTAATAAAGATTTGAAAATTTTAATTTCTTATAGATTATATTTTTATAATATTTAATTTGGCCCTTAATATCTCATTCTAATTTTAATCTTGATTTAACTTATAAAATAATATAAGGGAAAATAGGCCAAATAGCAAATTTGAAATTCACTTTTAAAATAAATAACACATTTTTTAAATGATAAGAAATTATAACACATTCTGATTTTGCTTACAAACAGATTTGTTTAATTCCAATTTTACCCTTTAAGGTTTTTTCTCTCTCTCTTTCAGATTGCTTTTTAGGTCTATTTCCAATTCTCTCTCTACTGCCTCTCTCTTTCTATATCTCTCTCCCCGAACTTATATGTAGGCCGGGTAGGGTAGGGTTGAGCTGAAAAATTGAGCCTACCCGACCAGTGCGGGTTGAGAAAATTTTAGGCCGTGACACTCTCTTAAGTCTACAAACCCGCAACCTTTCGGGTGACTTCGGGTAGGGTCGGGTTACTCGGGTCGGTGAAAACCAATTTTAATCTATGACTTCATCAATTTTAATTAATTTTTAGTCAATTAATCTGTACTTGTTACAGAAGAAATCATTATCAAACAGAACATGTCTTTCCTTCAAGAGGGGGTCTAAATGCAAGGTGAACAATTAAAACACTCACTTTGAAATCAAACACTTCCAATATAAATAAAGAATGCCTTAATTCAACAACTATGGCATACAAGTATTTTTCACACAAACCGTGAATCCAAAACATAAATAAGTTAATAGTTTAAAAGCATAAAGTCCATAAACTTATGAAAGTAAGAATTTGAAGTGTTGGACATTGTTTTACCTACTTTGAACATGTTCGGCCGGGTAGGGTTACCTTGGGTTCATGTAACCCCACCCCACGCCCCTACCCGCGCAGTGCGGGTTAGGCATAATTAAAACCAAAAATTAAATAAAACATTAGAAACCCGTGATTTTTGAGTAGGGTCGGCTCGACTCGGCCGGGTTCGTCGGGTTCGGGGTGATTTCTTACAACCGCATAATGCAGCCACGACCAGCGACAGTGGCGTCTTCTGAAGACCGACGATAGCAACCGCGTGAGGGAATCTCCGGCGAGGTTCTCTTGCGATTTGGCTCTACCGCACGCACGGAACTCTGACGGGCGAAGCTTCGCAATTCCGACGTCGTTGCGATTCAGATCCTGTAGAGATCTCACCGGCAATGGTGCTAGTTAATGACGCATGGAAGTTAAGGTTTGATTTCAATTTTTTTCTTGGTTTGTTGAGTTTTGATGTAGGTTTGAGCTTCGTGATTTCTTGGTTTTCTGATCTACTGCACGCTCAAAACTCTGAGAGTCGAAGCTTCGCGATTCTGACGCCTTTGCGATTCAAATCTCGCCGGTAATGGAGCTCGTCATGATGCCTGGGCTTTGTTTTCACGATTTTTTTCTCTTGGTTTTGTTGAGGTTTCATGCAGGTTTAACAGAGATGATGCTTGGCTTTTGGCAGCGGATTGTGGGCGGTGCTGTGTGGCCGGCGAGGTCTGGGTTACTGGGAATAAGAGTACTTTTGGCATTTATTTTAGGGTTAGGGTTAAGATCTGACTTTAATTTGGAGGTATTTTGGTCCCATGTTTCCGTTTTTGGCGTTGTGCTGCCATGTTTATTTTATTCTAGTGTGCTAGCATGTTTATTGCAGAAAAGCTAGACTTCGGTTTTTTGAAAGTTTGTTTTGACATCTGAGTTTGTCATTTCGGATGAGTTTGTGATTTCTTTCAATCTAAGTTTGTTTTTTAGAATTGTCTGAGTTAGTTATTTTTCTGTAAATCCATGTTTGTGATTTTACGGATTCGTTTGAGCATGTGACTTTTGTATATTTGAGTTTGTCGTCTCCTCATTTTCGGTATGTCGAGGGACCCTTGCTTTTCACTCAATTTAATTTCTAATCTGATAAATATTGTATTTATCAGTAAATATTTCACTCAATCTAATTCTTGATTTGATAAATACTATGTAAATGCTTTATTGAATCTAATTCTTAATCTGATAAATATTATTTTACTAGTAAATGTTTTACTAAATTTGAGTTTAAATCAATTAAACATTGTACTTTCCAGTAAATACTTCACTGAAGAAGTTTAATTACGGTAAATGCAATATGGTAAATATAGTATTTACTGATAAATACAGTGTTTAGTGGCTGCCGGAATTGGTGGCAGGATTTTTGAATAAATATGATATTTAATAGTAAATAAGGTATTTACCGGTAAATACAATGTTAAACAATTGCCGGAGTCACTGGATGATATTTACTCGTAAATAGGGTATTTACTAGTAAATATAGTGTTAAAAGGTCACCGGAATCGGTGCCTGAATTTTTGAATAAATATGACATTTATTAGTATATATGATATTTACGGGTAAATACAGTGTTAAACGGTCACCGAAGTCGGTGGCCAAATTTTCAGGTAAATCTGATATTTACTAGTAAATACAGTATTTATTGGTAAATACAGTATTTATTAGTAAATATGATATTTACTTGTAAATATAGCGTTATACGATTGCCATAATCGATAGTCGACTTTTCGGATAAATATGGTATTTACTAATAAATATAATATTAAATAGTAAATATAGTATTAAATGGTCACCGGTCGCTAGAAAACGGTCACAGGTTGTGGAAAATGGTCACCGATCACCGGTCCCAGCCATGGTGGATTTGACTATAATCTACCTATTTTAAAAAAATATGCTATTATTATTTAAAAAAAAAATAGATGTTTAGTAGGGAGGAGTGAGGTGAAAAGGGAGGTTTATGAGTTTTTTTTTGGGTTTTTAATAATGTTTAAAACTTAAAATTTCAAAGTATGTTATAAGTTACTATTTTAAAAAAATATATGTTATAATTTACGAATCACTTTACCAATTATGTTATTTTCCTCCTTATCCCATAATATAATTCCTTTCAACTATTAATTTTAATCTTGTTTTGACCTATATAACATATTAGCAATTGTCAGCATAACTTGTACCTAGGGCTGACAATTCAGGTAGCGACACGACGATACGACTTGAAACTTCGTGCGGGTTTGGGTTTACTATAAATGAGTTTGGATCATAATCGGATTGACACGATTAATAAATATGTTGGGTTAGGGTTGACCTCATAACACGAATAGACACAAATTAACACAATTAACTATATGTGTCATCTGCAATCTAATAATATGTGATATAACATGAAAGTTTATATGACATATTAAATACAAATCATGTGAATTTTAGTATTTATAGGTAAATTTTATTTATTTTTCTTAAAGGAAAAAATAAATTGACCAATAAACATGTTAAACTTATCGTGATCGTGTTAAATAAGTCATTATTATATTAGTTATTTATTCAACATATTAATTTAAACGGGTTATATGGGTAGACACGATTAATAAATACAAATAATGTGAATTTTAATATTTATAGGTAAAATTCATTTATTTTTCTTAAAAGAAAAAATAAATTGACCAATAAACATGTTAAACTTGTCGTGATCATGTTAAATAAGTCATTATTATATTAGTTATTTATTCAAGATATTAATTTAAATGGGTTATATGAGTAGACACGATTAATAAATGGGTCGTGTTTGGGTTAACATTTTTGACACGTTTGAACATATCGTGTTTGGATTGATATTTTCTGATACGATTAATAAACGGGTTAACACGAACACGATCCACTAACATGAATTGCCACCCTTACTTGTATCCATGCGCTTCATATTCGCCTAGAATTCGCTCCCAAAAACATAGCCATCTCTACCCCCCTCACGTTAATCCCATGAGCCTCTTATCCATTCTCATTCGATCATGGCGGGGGAGCAAGTAAAAATGGAAAAACTCACATTGGGTTTAGGGATAATCAAGCTCGAGCTGATGACTTCCACCACATCAAGGTAACACTCTACCGCTGAGTTATATCATTTCCTTGTCCCCATCGAGAAATAAAATTGACTAATTCTAAGGCAAAGGGTCGAGAAACTCAATACCGGAGTGAGATGTGAGAGGAGGAACAATTAAATTGGTGAATTTTTTTGGTTTAATATTTGTTGAAAATAACGTTATAATTTTTTATAATTAATTTAGATAATTTTATTACTTTGAAAAATACTTTCTAATTACAGTTAATATGGATTTATGCTTTTTTATTTCTTTAAAAAAAATTAATTTATAGTTAATGTCGGGTATATTAATGAGTTTTAATGTATTTTTTTACCTAAGGTTTTGTAGGGTGCAAATATAATTACTTGAGAAAGAGTTGGTCATACGGATATATGCTTTTGTAGTCAACATTGGGTATATTTGTGGGTTTTAATGTACTTTTTACATAAGGTAAAGTCATAATAAATCAGAATTTGGGGTGATATTGGGTGCAAATATAATTACTTGAGAAAGAGTTGCTCACTTCCAAACCCAAGGTCTGCCAGCATCCAGACAGGTCTCATAAGGTTTAAGAAATAATTACATAAAATGCCTATTATTAAAGCCCTAATTTAAAAATATCAATCATTATACAATATTATAAAAATGCCCATTTAGACATATATGTTACTAGATATGTCGTTATAAGTTGTTTTGGGGTATGTTTCGTATATATTGTTTTATATGATCTGTTTGTTTTGTCCCATAGTATTCCACATATTTACTTTCTTTTTTATCTCTAATTGATTGTCTGTAATCAATTATTTAATTTATTTTTATTATGATATTTCCCTTGTTTTCTTTTTTTTTTTTTTTTTTTGAATTCAGTCATATACTGTCTTTTTTTTAGCCGGATTTAGTTGACTTTTATTGTTTTTGTTCATCGTTTTCGGCTTCGTCGTGGAAAGTATAATACCCAGCTTTTGTTCCTCTTCGTGCTTGAGCCCAAAAATAATAAAAATAATAAAATAATAATAATAAAAAAAAAGGCTGGTGGAGGACTTGACTCAGAAGGATTGCTCAAGTGGAGCATCGCTCATTCTGATGGTACTTGTCCCCTCGTAGTTTGAGGTATTCCTATAATAGTTAGTTTTTTGTAATTACGAGTTTGGTTGATTTTTCGTTTTATTTTTATACTATAGTTTTATTTTCTTTTTCATAACGCTATCAACATTAAAATAACGAAAATGTGAGGTTTTTTATTGTCGTTTTGTTTGCTAGTCTATGACTTATTTCATATCTTTATTATAATTTTTTATTCCTTAATATAATGAAAATAAATAAAAATTGCCTACTCATGTTTTCGGGCATTTTAATTATTTTAGATTGTTTGCAAACTTTATACTGATTATTTTCTATAATGACATTATCATTAACATAATGAAAATGTGAGAGGTTTTTTATTTGTTATTTCGTTTGATTGTTTATTGCTTGTTTATTGTTTATTTTATATCTTTAATATAGTTTTCTCGCTCCTTAACATAATGAAAAGTTGAAAACAGACAAATTGCAGACTTATATTTTCATGCATTTTGATTGTTATACATTGCTTACAAACTCTGTACTCATTTTTGTTCATAATGATATTATCATTAAGATAATTAAAATGCGATAGGATTTTTAGTTGTTGTTTTGCTTGCTTGTCTATAGCTTGTTATAGGTCTGTAACCCATCGGGTCACCAGATTGTATACATGGTCATCTACTAGCATTCCAAACAAGCCCATTTGTTCGGAGGTAATCCCTGTAGCATCCGAACAATTCATGAAGTTTCCAACAGGACGAGCAATGGCAGCAGGTCCAAGAGACTTGAAGCAGGCCCAAACATTGCCAGGTCAAACAAGTTACCAGAGTGAAGAAAAGTCAACAACCTAATTACGAAAGCCCAGAATGTCCAATATAGACCCACTTGATCTACAAGAAGGCCGAGAATACCATGGAGGCCTACGGGTGCAGTAAACGAAAAAAAAATGAGAGACAACTAAAGAGAAAATTGGTGAATTCACCGTTTGAATATATTATTTTAATATTTTTATTTTTTATTTTTAATTAATATTTTTTTAATTAATATAGTTTTTTGAATAAATAGTATTCATTAAGTATAAAAGGTAAAAATTTAAGATTTATGCAAGGGTATTTGTTTCATTTTCTCAAAACTAAATAGTTTATCATGATTTTGTGGGGACCTATTATTTATACTATTTTAAATAATTTGGTGTTATAATTTGTTTTCTCTTTATTAATTGAACAACAATTATTTATTTTGAGTGAAGTGATATAAATAATATTTTTTACCGTGGTATTTCCAGTTTTTTCCCAAACAATGATGCTATTTAATTCAAAACTTAAACATATTGTAGAATTACCTTAACTTAATTTCTATTCGGGATACATAGATAACTTAGACCCCGTTTTTTCACAATTCAAATTATAATTCAAACTTTTTGCTACAATATTTTCTCTAATAAAAGTTCAAATTTAACTATAATTTGTTAGAGTATTTATCTCACATGAATTCGTTTTGAACTCAAGTTTTCAACTCGAACCCGCAAAAAAAAAAAAAAATCGGCCCTTATATGCAGTAAGAACTTTCAAATTCAAATATTAAATTCGAAAATCAAATTCCCAAAATCTCTTTGAAATCCACATTGGGTCGTACATCACATCATGATATTATCCAAACACAAATCCCAAATTAAATCACAAATTCTGAATCCCGAATCAAATTCCCAAAAAGAAAAAACAATAAATCCTTTTAATTTAACATAGGATCATTCTCCGTTGAATTATCAAATACAAATCCTATATAAAATATCAAATCC
>NW_010366875.1:380454-391062 GCF_000414095.1 Morus notabilis
ATATTCTTATAATTTTAAATGGATCGAATTCAAAAATAATAAATATACTCTTAAGTTATCAAATATTTAATTAAGTATAGCTGAAATTATATTGCGTAAGGAATATTTTAAATAAAACATTTTTGCTCTGCAAGTAGCTAGTTTGGACAATTATTGTATGAAATAAATGAAATAAAACTATCTTAATATATATGAACGTGGAACACATGAATTCATATTTGCTCCAAAGGGTCATTCGTTTACTGTTGGGTTAGTGACTGCTTTTTGGTGGACACTGTTGAACACATTTTAGTCATGAATAATAAACTTAATCCTGATTAGTTACTGTTTAATTGAACGTGCCAACTGTAACTAATGATGAACTTCTGCTTCAAAGTCTCTTACATCACGCGCCATAGTTAATGAGGCTGTTACGTATCAAATCAGGGTATATAAATAAGCGCAATGTTAGATAGCTTTCTTCAGTTCTAAAGTAATGAGCTTAGGTGGATTTCGTGTTGATTTTGACAAGCAAAAATTGACTTCTTAGATTATATATGTTAGGATTTTATTAGTTAGCATGTTTCAGAAATTGAATGTAAAAATTTAAAAACATGTACAATCGACAATTAACGCTTTTGAAGAGATCATGAAGAGATTGTGTATGGTTGATTATTTTAGATTTGGAATGTTTTTGAAGAAGGAAAGCTTATTTAGGCAAGGCAATTTCAGAGAGATTTGAGGAGATTTAATTATTATGTGAAACCATGGAAATTCCTGCAAATTTGGGATAGGATCTATTAGGTATTTAGTTTGTTGTCAACATTCGTCAACATGAACTCCATGCTTAAATATTAATTGGAACTTAATCAATATAGCATGTGTAATCAATATATATTTTGAGTTTTTAGAATACATATTTCCAACCATTAATATATTTGTTGGGATATATTAATCTTTCTTAAAACACGATGAAAACACCAGCTTTTAGGTAAAACAAAGAAGAGGAACTTATAATAATATATATAATTCTGTATAAATGATGGAAATATATCGCTTTAGGGTCCTCTTGTTTATTTTTTATTTTCTTTTTATTATTAGTTTTTTATTTTTATTTTTTTGCTTCCCACGAGGAAATTGGTAACGTTGATCTTTATATCTTAGTTTTTTTTTTTTTTTTTTTTTTTAAGAAAATGATGAGAAGGACAAAATGGCAACCCTAATAACGCTCATCCTACAGTAAATATATCAATTCGAAGGGCAATTATCGACTGCGATTTTGGTGGCTTATGTTCTAACATGGCGGGATCAAGACTGATTGTACTTATAACTAAATATATATTATACCTAATAAATCTGATCGTACGTAACTATATATATTTATACTAGGTGTAGTTTAAATAGTTGTTTTAATATTTATTCATCAATAGGTATTATTGTTTTAACAGTAAGATCTTAATTTAATGGTCGTAATTAATTCAATAGTTGACTAAAAATATTTAATACAATTAATGATATTGAATTTTTATCACATCGCGTCATTAAATTTCTATATTTAGTAGTAACCACTATTGAAAACTCGTCCTACATATGCCTAATTAATCTCCATGACAACATCCAACAGATCACATAGTTGAAAAGACTAGTGTACTCTTATATATAGATTAAGCATGATACAGTTGATTTATGTAACGTACCACTATAAATGTTGATGTTGATTTTAATTATTGTTTGAATTAAAGCTTGTCACCGATTGAAATCGGCTGCAAAATAAGCCGTCTAATTAGGTGAGACAAAGGGTAACATCAGATGCCTTTTAAGAGCTAAACGTGACAACAAATGCAATCTTCTTTTACAATAAGAATGCGACTCCCATGCATGCCCTAAACCCTACCATTAATTGTTGTTAGAAGTAGCTACCAACTATCAGTAAACAAGATCAATACATGACAAAATTCTCCATAAACGGATTCCTTATTTGACACCACGCTTAATCCTGTGTTTTTCTTCCCTTGCCTTAACTGTTTGGATGTTTTTGTACTTTGTCTCTGTCATGAGGAGCAAGATGAGGAAAGTATGTCCAAATTATTCACCTACAAGGAAAAATATATCAAAAATAACTAGGTTCGATAGTTTTCCTTCATTTGCTCAATTATTAGAATCCATTTGCACATTTTCTCCTACCTAAGCAAAATTCAAACATCTCCGATTTCTTATGGTTAAGGCTGTCGAGGTGTGGAAACCTAACTTATTAAAAGCATGAGCTAATATAAATATCTTTCTCACTTTCTTGATTCACAAGGGTTTAGACCTTTAACACAATAAGTTTTACTTTCTTATCTTCTTATAATTAACTTGTCCTCCCCCCATGTGCTCAAGTTTGGACGCCAACTTATTTTCCAATATGTTTTTCGAAGCTCGATCCCACTTGGTTGAAAGTCCATATAGAAAGCGAGTAAATCCATCAGATAGTAATATATATATATATATATTTAAAAAACATAACATGATACATATTCAATATTATACTGACGTTAAAAGAGTGTAATGTCAAGAAATTAATTTGGTTATCCAAAATATTATTAACCATACATGTTTCTTTTCAGTGAATTAAACCCATACATGTTATATGGAAGTGCAGTTCTTATTGAAAAACTAATAAACACTTACGTTGGAGTGCGTTTATCCATAAGATATTAATCTGATGGTTATAAGAAATTGGATATTTGAACAAAAATATTAATGATAATTAATGGAAGTAGATTCTTGTCACGGTAAATTATTAAATTTCTATATTTGATAGGTAATTAAGGTTAAAAAATAAACATTGAGAACTCGTCTTATGTGTGTGTATCAAAATCAAAGAGAAAGTATACAAAAGCGTAATCCTAAGTGGTAAGCTGTGTGATCGCAAGTGGTTCTACTTATGTGGTTCAGATTATCCTCAATAAAAAGATTTCGTGTTCTATGAAAACTTAGATCTAAATGGGAAAATGCTCTTCTATATAAGGATACTGTCACTCGTCATGTTTCCCACATCTATAAAGAAGGCAATCGAGTAACGGATAGTCTTACAAGATATGCAGTCAATCATCAACAAACCAGCTCGTTGTTCAATGCTCCAGATTTTTGTGTGTTTATGGTCATCAAAGACATGTCAAATAGGTATAATTATAGATTTGTCTTTACAAGATATGCAGTCAATCATTAATATCTTTTTTTCGACTTGTTTATTCAAAATAATAATAATAATAATTTTCTTATACGGGTACCGTTAGTTTGGCCTTGTGTACATGCAGTGTACATGTGTGTGTGTCTTTTTGTGTACAAATACGCTGCTATAGATTATATAGAGCTCTTACTGAGGAGAGTAAGAAAAAAAATAAAAAATAAAAAAATTCTCTCCGCAAATTTCCTTCTTTGCTCATCATCTCTTCCATAATTTATATCTCAAAGCATCCAATTATGTACATTACTTTCAAAAATAAAATAGGCCCAGACAAATGTTTTACTATTGTAGCAAATGGCATGAAAAGGCAATACTTCAAACAATATTCTAGACTCTCTCTCTTCCAAAATAATATATGATGATGCCAATAAGGGTAAAAGTTTTGAATTATTGGTAATTTCTAGCAACCGTCAACATTAACTACCATATGTGGTTTCTGCCAGCTCAAACTATGCACTTAAGGCCACGTTTAATATTATTTATAATTTCACTTTAAATTGTAAATATTTGCTAATAATTTCTGCAAAAATATATTCGATAACCAAGGTCCAAAAATGCATAACACATACAGCTCATTGCGGCAAAGATGTTTGTATACATACATACATAGTACATACACATATATATATATATATATATATTGACTTATATAATTTTCCACCCTTCTAATATAGTGTATATATAATTTGTGTGTATTTGAGGATATTTAATATCAAACATACATAACGCAAACACGTGATCATAACAATCCTTGCAGCATCTTATTAAATGTGGAAGTGTGGAGAGCCAGAGGATTTTCTAACCTCAACAACAAAATCCGCAACTAAACATTACCTTTTTCTAAAATATATACTTTGCAAATATTATTTTATATGTATATATGTGTGGTTTTGATTTCTTTCAAGTTAACTGTTTCTTAAGACGTAGAGAGACCCAGAGTTTGTTGGTGTTTATATCCACCCCTTTGGAAACTTATGCAATAAGAAAGTTTTGTGGTATTCTGTTGATTTATTTATACTATATAGAAAGTAATTTTAATTTCTTAAAAGTCTGTTTAGTTCGCTGAGTTTTTAATTCAAGTTGAGATGTAATTTTATATTAAATCTTTTTACTGTAGTAAAAAAGTTAGATGTGACTGTTTTTTAGAATTTTTTATTATAATAAAACTTAAATTTTAAACTCAAATACGTAAAATAAACGAGGTGTTAGTGTGTTGTTTAGTCAAAAGTATAAAGGAAACGTATAGATCAGCTTAGACTCATTCAGAAATAAATCACCCACTTTGGTTAGCTTGCATTCAATTAAGTCAAGCACTTTTAACGTACGTCTTTGTGTGCGTGATTTATTCGTATTTCTTTCTTTCCTTTTTTTATTTAAGTTAGTTTTTGGCTCGGCTATCTTTGAGGATCCCTTAGATATGTGGCTCGCTCCTCTACTAGATTTTATTTAATAATTTATAGATACTTTAATATAATAATTATTTGATAAATTCGAGATTTTTATGAATTATTGTGACTAAATTAATAGTAAATTCTAGATTTGATTTGGTAGTCTGAAACGTGGATAGTCGAATTATCAAACTAACCAGAAACCCTTTTTGTGGTACTATTGGGTGCGTTTGGAATTGATTCCAAAACGTTTTTATTTTCTGTACGAAAATGAAAATGAAAACGTTTTTAGTTTCATTTTTGAATTATTTTTAAAAATGCGTTTGGTAGTTTTATTTAGAGATTGATTTCAGTTTTAAAATGAAAAAAAAAAAAAAAAAAAAACCCTCATATGGTTAAAGCGAGTTAGCACCTCTAATTCACGTTGTGAATTTATGAAGCAGACAAAAGCATAACTGAACGAAACAAGCTTAATTGAATAAAACCTGGACCATAAAATATTCAAATCCGAAATTGGGGAAAAAAGAAGAAGAAATAACTTTAAACTCATTGATCAAGTGCTTGGAGAATTGATTCTTTTGTTCATGAATCACACATTCATCTTGATTAAAAACTGTAGAATTAATTACGTCTTTGGCTGTGAGTTAAGTCAATATGTCTAATATAAAATATTTATGTCTCTAAATGAATTTTAGGAGAATCTTTTCAGAGATAATTAAAAACACAGCCGATATTGTTGCCAATAAAAATTCGTCTAATAAGCAATAAGCTACTAACCTCACCAAAAACAATATTTCCTATACGAACAATGAAAATTAAATGCAATGCATGAATAATAAGTGAGGGACATTTATGATTTTATACCATGCATTTTAGTTTATTAAAGAGGTAATCCTATAGCTTTTGGATGTGCTCGAGACTATTATCTACGAATTTCAAATCCATATTAAAGCATCTTCAATGCAATGCTATAATTAATGTGTCAATTGTAAATTTAACATTTGAGTGTAAAAAACACTCTTCAATGCAATGCTATTTGTTGTGCTAAATTTCTCATATGTTATACTTTGTGGTAAATTTCCCACCAAATATAGAATATAAGAAATTTGACATTTAATTACTATTGGTTGAAATGTTAACTTTTTTCATGTAATCAATGGAACTTTTGTATTTTCTAATTATTTTAAAAATAAAAATGTACTTTTACAACTTCCAAAGCTTAATAATTATAGGAAAAAATAAATTTAGCATTTCAAATAGCATTATGCGTTGGAGCAAAAATGAAAATAACATATCATATCATAGTTTTCGATGCGAAATATACAATTAGCATTAGCATTTATATTGGAGATGGTCTTAAATTTGCACATTTCTTATGTCAATAACTAATTTTGAGCTTCAATATTGATGGTTTTATCCTTTCTAACTTATAGATAAACTTATAATGAAACACTAATCACAAATAGTACTTTGCAACTTAACTTGAAAATATAATTTTTTATGGTTTTTTTCTTCGTATTTTTAAACCTTACATTTTTTTTTTTGTTAGAGCATCACCTATAAGCTGCAAAAGTTTAAAATTTTCAATTCAAGCATCAAAATCAACCCTTAACCCCCAAAAAATACAAAATTGATATCAAATTGAAATCCAAAGATAAAATCTTGAGAATATCCAAAATATAGGGTTATTCTTTTTATAAACTCAAAATAGAAGGTGTTAAATATAAAATAGCCTTGTAGGCTACAACTAAATGTCTGCCAGAGGAGCGAACTATTATTCTCTCAGTTAAAAATAATATATCAATTAGTCTCATTTATTTCACCGATTCGAATTTAGAATTCAAGTTTTGTTACAGTAAAAAGCTTTCAGAAACAGTCACATCTAACTTTTTTGCTACAGTAAAAAGTTTTCACATAAAATCACATCTCAACTCAAATTAAAAACTCGAATTAGCAAACTAAACGGGACTTAAAACACCGCTGAGGAGAGATCAGCTCCATATGTAATATCAACAAATATCTTTTCTCATATATTTTTTTTCGGAATATTTTAGTGAAGTTGAGTGAGATTTAAGTCATTTGTTTCTATACATCTCAATACATTTTGAACAAACTTTGGCAATTAAAGTTAGTACTTCACTACATTTTTCCCAACTAGATCGACGAGATTAACGTGGAAAGTTGAAATTCAACCGTATATATTAATTATTGCTAATTGTGATTAGCCAAACTAAAAAAATAAGGAATATAAAGCCGAGCTTTAATGAGCGGCGCGGCCGGCGCCTAGAAACTAAAAAGTAGGCCAATTGAATGAGTTAATGTGGGTGTGGTCTATACTTCCAACTACTATTTGGACTGGACCCTCTCCTCTCACAACTGCCCTAATTTGCACGCAAAATAAGTCTCTCCTACATATATAATTTTACCCTGCCTCTCTACAAACCTTGTAAAAAAATATTAAAAAAAAAACTTTATTAAAAGAAATTAAAACATATAAAATAAAATTAAAAAAAAAATTCTTTTGACAATTCACTCTCAACCACATAATATTTTCATGGTAATAGAAAACTTCACCAACATGGCCATCCCTGATCTCCTCTTGCTTTAAAAGCCCCTATACACTCTTCACTCCCACAAGCCAAAAACATCACAACACAAAAATTTTTAAAAAAAAAAAAAAGAATCATATTTCATTAATTCTTTCTCTCTATCTCATTCCCAATTCTCTTTGCTTCTTCCACTCTTACTCCCAATATTTTTCTCGCAATGGGGGCTCACCGCCGGTTTGATCCAATCTCAAAATGTAGCACTGACGGCCGAACCAACCAGGCGGTGGCTGCCGACCTTGATGGGACCCTCCTCGTCTCGACGAGCGCATTTCCGTACTACATGCTCGTTGCCATTGAAGCCGGGAGTATCCTAAGAGGCCTTATTCTTCTCTTGTCCGTACCCTTTGTGTACTTCACGTACCTTTTCGTTTCCGAGGCCGTTGCAATCAAGACCTTCATCTTCATCACCTTCGCCGGGCTCAGAATTAAAGACGTCGAGCTCGTTTCGCGGTCGGTTCTTCCAAAGTTCTATGCTGAGGATGTTCACCCGGAGACTTGGAGAGTGTTCAGTGCCTTTGGAAAGAGATATATTGTCACTGCCAGTCCGAGAATCATGGTCGAGCCATTTGTAAAGACCTTCCTGGGAGCTGATAAGGTTTTGGGCACTGAATTGGAAGTGACAAGGTCAGGGAGAGCCACTGGGTTTGTAAAGAAACCTGGCGTTCTTGTTGGAGAACACAAGAGAGAAGCTATTGTTAAAGAATTCGGGACAGCCATGCCAGATTTGGGCCTTGGTGATAGAGACACAGACCATGATTTTATGTCACTTTGCAAGGTATGTTAATCAGTAAGATTTGTTATGAGAAAATGAAAATTCTAAAAAGAAAAAAAGAAAAAGTGCATAACGAAGGTGAATAAAACAGGGTGAAAGAGGATATAATTTCTTTTATTCTTAAATAATAGAAAATTGACAATTCAACTGAAAAATTAATTGGTGGCTAAAGTTTTATATCAAGACCTTTTTAAGCAAAACTTCTGTGATAAGTTGGTGTCTTGATTTTGCTAAGAAAATAAAAGTCGGTGTGTTTAATTAGCATTATTAATATTTTCATTTTTGAGCTCGTGACATGACCAACTGTTGAATGTTTTTCTTGTAGCTGTTTCTTATCAGTTATCACAACAAAAGCTAAATAGTACAAATAAAGAATCGTTATTTTGGCTTGTAAATTTAATTTCGGGTTGGTGAGAGCGTTAATGACAATAATGTTTTGTTTCACGAACACTCCTCTCTTTTAATTTTATCTTTTTGTATGCATGTGGTGTCTGAATTTTTTTTTTGTCAATAAATTTTATGATGGTCCACCATATGCAGTGTTATATATACTTTCACCTTATCGTTCTTTCACTGTTTCCCTTCATGAAAACTCTCGTACATACATACATACATATATATATATATATATATATAGCCTGTTTGTTCTATTGTTATCTCTTGTTAATGGTTTTGACCGCTTAATAGTTTGATCTGAATGCATGCTGTTCACATTTATTGCACATCGTAGGACAACTGACAATACATAAGATGTTCGTGTCCAATGAGATCCCAATCACAAAACTCATGACCCTGTTGGGAACCAATACACATGCAAAACTGGTTAAAACTTCACACACATAAACATATGTATATCTATCTATTCATCGTTGACTTTTTATTTTCAATTTGCATATATGAACTTGTTGCGGCTTTTTATTGATCTCACCACATAATTGTTTGTTTCAACTGTCCACGTAGAAAAGAAAGCCCAGCATATAAAGAAACCTATGTGATTTGCTTATTATAGAGGGCCCACCAGAAAAGAAAAAGAATATTACTGATCCCATCAGACTCGATTCTGGTAAACTTCAACAGTACAGAGTAGGTCCACCATGCATACATAGCACTTATGAAAATTGACATGAGTTAGAAAACAAATTAGGGAATCTATAAATTAAAAGAAAGCTAATTAGGACCTAAAGTCAAGATTCTCTGCTAATTATCTTGTCTATTTTCTATTTAATTAGTGTATTAGTGTAAAGAGGATAACATTTTGGTAGCGTAAAAACCACTCTAATTAATGCTATTGTGCAGTTTTAGAATTGTTCTATTTTTATCATATTTCATTAAGTTTTTATATTGTAATGATAACTCTAGTATGATATAATGGTTTAAAACTAACCAGGTTTCTAGCAAAAACTAATACCACACATTGTCTAGCAATAATTCCACACATTTGACTTATAAGGTGTTGAGTTCAAACTCCCCCACTCCAAAATTCAAAAAAACAAAAACAAAAAAAAGAAAAAAGACTATTAGTTATGTAGAGTTCTCCAAACAATTTAATCTTGTTCAGTAAAAATACATGTTAAGATTCTTTTCAATTTTAGTCAGTTTTTAAGGATTCATATAATATGATTGATCTACTTGGTACAACATAAACCCAAAAATAACTGAATAATTAAGGATAAGTATTTGTTACTATAAGACGTCTCTTGCTTAATATATACACACACACACACTAAACTTATTTGACTAGTGCAGGAAGGGTACATGGTACCAAAATCCATGAGTGAGCCACTGCCAAGAAACAAGCTCCTGAGTCCGGTGATATTCCATGATGGGCGGTTTGTGCAAAGACCAACCCCAGTAATCGCGCTTTTAACTTTGTTGTGGCTCCCAATTGGCATAATCCTTTCCATTCTAAGGGTCTACCTCAACATCCCTCTCCCAGAGAGACTGGCCTGGTACAACTACAAGCTGTTGGGAATCAAGGTCATCGTCAAGGGCACCCCTCCCCCGGCGCCGAAGAAGGGCCAGAGCGGCGTCCTCTTCGTCTGCAACCACCGCACGGTCCTCGATCCCGTTGTCACCGCTGTCGCCCTTGGGAGAAAGATAAGCTGCGTGACATACAGCATAAGCAAGTTCACGGAGATCATATCTCCCATCAAGGCCGTGGCATTGTCTAGGGAGAGAGAGAGAGACGCCGCGAACATCAAACGCCTTCTCGAAGAAGGAGATTTGGTGATTTGCCCTGAAGGGACTACTTGTAGAGAACCTTTTCTTCTCAGATTCAGTGCTCTTTTCGCCGAGTTAACCGATAGAATTGTCCCTGTGGCGATAAACACCAAACAAAGTGTTTTCTTCGGCACCACGGTTCGTGGGCACAAGCTTTTGGACCCTTACTTTGTGTTCATGAATCCGATGCCAAGTTATGAGATTACTTTCTTGAATCAATTGCCTACGGAGTTGACTTGCAAAGGAGGTAAATCGGCGATTGAAGTTGCTAACTATATTCAAAGGGTTTTGGCTGGGACGTTGGGATTTGAGTGCACCAATTTGACTAGGAAGGATAAGTACGCTATCCTTGCGGGGACAGATGGCAAAGTTCCGTCCAAGAAAGAGAAGGCCTAGATATAATATATATAT
>NW_010366875.1:391266-433159 GCF_000414095.1 Morus notabilis
ATATATATATATATCTAAGAAGTAATATTTAATTCATCCCACATGATAGATATAATTTCTACCTCTCTAATATAATATATGATGTTGGTTTTTCAATATTGTTCCAAAAGGGTACTTTCTGATCATCATCATCATAAGATAGCAATAAGATTGATCTGTGATAATATTGTTCATTGTAGAATCACGGTGTTTGTATATGTTTTTCTTGGAATTTAAGTAGCGAATACTTTTTTTTTTTTTTTTACCAAAATTTTCTAGCTCTTAATTGATTTGCAAAAAGATTCTTTTATCTCTACTTAATTTGTTCCATCCAGTAACAGTTACCCGAATCATGTTACGGGAGATTAATAATAGTAGTAATAATACATAGCGTAGTTATCATAATTAAAGTAATGTCCTATTAACTGAATGTGAAATCTCTAGCCGAAGGGCACCAATAAAACCGATATAAATCAACGGATCAGATCTCATCAACTCGCGATTGTTACAAAAGCATGCCTTTTTTTTTTTTAGGTTTGAGTAAAAAACTCAAATTAAAATTTAAATATTTGTGAGAGAAAATATTGTAAAAAGAATAAAAATAAAATTGTGAAAAAAATGGAACCACTTTTCTCTTGTGGGTAATTATTACAATACATATTGAAAGAAACTAACATACACATGAATGTTCGCGCCCACAACAGTTAATTTTATCGTTGCACCAACTGTTATAATGTAACCCAAGTATAGTCGTACATAAATTTATACAACTCATATATATCACATGGCTGCGCACCACGGCTACTTTATTATTATTATAATTTTTTTTTATGCGCGTATGGTTATTCATCAAAAGTTGTGAGCTGTGGGCTGATTTAGGTGCCCAATTTAATTGCGGCTTTTAATATCCTTTGCTGTCACAGACCAGACCAATCAACTAAAATCCAAAGGAACAACTTCTGACCACCTAATTTAACCATAAAGTCGTACCAAAACGGTTTTCTCATATTCCGATTGTTCATCTGAGGAATTTTGATTTTACCTCACGTTGTTCCTGGCCTCCGGCAGCGGCAAGTCATCAGAATGTTGAGAAATTCTTGCTTAAAGCGCAGAGATCGATTTTAACGGAGATTTGTCTTAAAAAAAGAGGGAAACTTCACCGAAATAAGTTGGCCTGCAAAATAAGAATAGCCAAATTGTTTTTTTTTTTTTTTTGGTTCATATTTGCTGCGAACAATTTATCCTGAATTCATTTTACAAATTAAAATTTTGGAAAAGATATTTTACAAAATAAGCTTTCTATTTCAGAATCACGAAAATATCTATGCCTAAGTCATAAAAAATTCAAATAATCAGAAGTTACAGTAAATAACAACTTGTTTGAAATAAATAGCATGTGCACCAATGAATAATTTATTTAGCCCTAATATATAAAATTTTTTACCGTAATAAAGAATTTACTTTCAAGTAAATATGCTATTTACTTTAAATATTTTAAAAACGTGCCATATAAAATTCTCAAAATCAGTTGATTAGATATTTTCATCAATTGTAGAGAAATTGTTAAAGAGCCATGTCTATACTCGATATATTTGGTGTAGCTCTTTGAGTATTAGTTTGTGAAATCCAGTATACACTTATCCTGCGTGTTTCATTCATATTTATAAGTCAAATGGATTGTTTGTCAATTTTGTGTTTCCTATAATCAAAGCTATGTGGGTGTCGATTGATGTTTGTATTGCCTTTTCATGGTATGAAATATATTTCTCCTTTCAAACGGAAAAACAACACCCAAAACTGTCTAATTAATTGGTACAGGACATTAAACCTACTTGGTTATTCAAAAGTTTCTGGTAGTAAATAACAAAATTTTGAAATTAAGTTAAAGTAAATAGCATATTTTAAAACTATTTAAAATAAATAAAAAATTATTGTGTAACTGTTTCATTTACGGCTGGTAACAAATAATTTACGTAATAAAAAATCTTTATTTACATAGAAAAAAATCTTTTTATCAGTTGTAAAATAAATTTATGTGAAAAAATTCTTTTCACTAATCATCAATAAAATATTTACATAGTAAACTTCTATTTATTTCAAATAATTTTAAATTAGTGTTATTTATTTAATTTAATTTTATAAATGTACTATTTACTACCTTCTCTCATTTTTTATCTACAACCCAGAATGAATCCTCATCTACCTTATAAAAATGTAGCATGTGTGTCAATAAATTCTGTAGAATAAATGACTTTATGAACCTACACTAGGCTGTTACTATGAATGCATCTTTTAAGTTAGATAATTTCCTCACTTTGTAATTGATCAAAAAGCAGGAACATTTAATATTAAGTATATTATTCATACCAATTAAAGGTTATGTCGGGTATTGAACTTGAGGTTCTTAGTTTGTGTGTGATAGTTGCAATTCTGGTCTAACGTGGTCCCTTCTTAAGCTAGAAGATGTGGGCCAAATCTTCACTATTTTAGATTGGATCGATCTTGGGCCCAGCCTCATTTGAAGTTGAGCGTTTCTAGTTTACTACAAGCACGTGGGGGCGTTGTGTGGTGGGGTCCGATAAACGTAATTAATATCATACTAATTTACTCTCCATCTGGCAATATGAAAAGTCAGATTTTAAGCGTCACATGTTGTTGCTTGTCGGGTTCTTCTTTGTGTTGCGGTTAAGATTCGTGCTAAAATCAGTTATTCAGATTTTGTTAATTTCGTCGATTTAAAATTAAAAATTTCATAAAAAAATTACATTTAATTTTTTTTACAATTAAAAATTTTTATATAAAATCATATTTTAATTTAAATTAAAAATTTAAATATAAAATCATATTTTAATTTAAATTAAAAATTTAAATCGATTAATTGAATGAGACATTATTGTCCAATTTGTACCTTTTAATCGCTATTGGTCTCACTGCAAGTATGTTTTCACTAATCACTGATCACGGAAGAATAAGTACTACAGCATTCTTTTGGTTTGTCTCTGCCGACTAAGTTTTGCATTTTCTCTTTCTTTCTTTTTTTCTTCTTTTCTTTTTTCATATTTTTAAGAGATTTCTTATTGAAAAATAAACTATTAAACAGATTTTAATGTAATTTTAATCGAATTTATAAACTAAAAACTAAACTTAACTGATTGAGGGGTCCCACAAATTGTCAATACAAGAACGGGTTTTTTACTAAACGTTTGAAAAATATATTCGTGCCATAATTCGAATCATAGTTCGTAATTCGCTACAGTATTTTATCTCACCAAAAACACACGTAAAATGAGAATAGTTCTGAATTTATAAACCAAACGTCTTCTTAAAGACAAAAGTATCAAGAGAGCGTTTGCCAATAGGTGAAAAGTACAAAAAACAGGAGATGGGAGAAGTTGTGCCCGGCCCCAATTGCAAAAAGAAGAATTACCACAGTGGCGTCAATATTTAGGGGATGTTTAGTTGGAGGATTCAAACCATAATTTGAATCATGGTTCATAGTTCGCTAGTGTTTTCTCTTATAAAAAATACACGTAAATCGAAAATAATTCTAATCAATGAACTAAATGTCTCCTAGTTTTAGAATGCCAAACCCGGTGGTTGCCAAGAAAATTTAACAAATGTAAAATTTATGTTTGATTTTCTTAAAAAAAAACAAAAAAAAAATAAATAAATATTGATTAGTAACATAAATTAAGCATATTTACATGTTTTCTTCTGCATCCCACCCAAAGATTTTGTCAAGGACCAAAATGCACATACTATCCTCTTAAGTATTTCATTTGAGTTTGCAGGTGGAACAAGTGGTTTTTGGGAACTGTATTTCCTGTAGTAGGAGGTTATTAGAGTGTGAATTGGTGATTGTATTGCCTTTTGATGATTATGAATATTTCCTTTTGAAAAGAAAAAAGAAGTCAATATACAAATTTTAATTTTTAGAATTATTACCATAACAAGAGGACCAATTCAAGTCATCAATATTTTCATAGAGAACAATCAAAGCATACAAATAAAGTGAATACTTATTATTTTAAGTCCTCAAAAATTTTCATGAAAAAAAAAAAAATATATATATATATATATATTAGAAAAAATGACAGAGCTGCTAGATCAAAAATACATTATGAATTATTATTAGTTTCAACATCTATAAAATTTAACTAACAAGCTGGAATACAAATGGTGCGTTTAGAACTCGTTTTAAAATAATTTTATTTTTTATATAAAAATGTAAATGAAAACGTTTTTAATCTCAAACATAAATCATTTTTGAAAATGCGTTTGGTAATTTTATCAAGAGATTGTTTTCAGTATAAAAAAACCCATTAATGTGTCTCTCTTACTCTATGCTTGAGAGATGAGAAAACGAAAATAAAAAATGAAAAATGACTAAAAATTATTTTTGATTGTTATCTCATTTTACACTAAACCAAAAAATCATTATTTTTTGTCTTTATTACGCCAAATACCGTTTTAAAAACGTTTTCATTTTTTCTTTATCAAAAAACGTAAAAAATAAAAATGGAATTAATTCCAAACACGGCTAAAGTTTTGACGGCTTTTCAAAATCACTGTTCAAACGAATCTATGGAACGTCGTCGAACTGCTTAGCTCAATCCCTCTTACGGTTTGCTGCCCCTATAGGAGGAGAAATGTCGATGATATTTGCAGTCTTATGTAGTTATGCTGCTGCAGATTAATTAAAGTGGAAAAAACCAAGGCTAGGTTTGGTTAAAGCCTTTAAAAAACATAATTAACCTGATGCAGAAATTCCATTAGTCATCATTTTCTTGTTGGGGCCACAATATTTGTGTACATTCTGTTAGCGAAATTTGTATGCTCACAAAAATTTATCAGAAAATATGGAGAAGAAGAAGCGAATCAGAAGAGATTGAATTGGAAAACATGAAAGAATATCAGTGGATCGATGTCGAAACATGAAAGAGATTGAATTAGAAGATTTGATGTGATCTTAGTTAATAATGCTCCTGTTTCTGTCAAAGTAGTCTCTACAATATAATATGCTGTGCCTTTTGTTATAATAGCCTGCTTATAACTTACTGAAATCCAAAACCCCAGTTGTTGAAACATCGAGTACTTTTCACTACTTTGTTAATAGATTATAAAGATCCCAGATTGTGTTGTACACAAGATAAATAGAAAAAACCAGCTCGATCTTTGCTGCAATAAGGTCTTCTCTAGCTTTTCTCGTTTAATTCACGTTTTTCTTTGTCAGAAATTTTTTTTATTAAGTTGAAGCTGGTATTGAATACTCTAAATAGACATAGTTCAATAATATAATTTCAAATTGTTAACTCTTGAAGAGTGATTGTTTCTTTATTAGGATTCACTAGAAATAGTTCATTACTGTATTTTATTTGTCATAGCAAGGCTTAAAGATTGGCCTTCAAAAGTTCTTAAGAATCTTTTTGTCCCATGTTTTTCTTTATCCTATAGAAGTTCTAAAGAATATATATTTGCTTCTATAATGGGATGAAACTAAATGCCTTGCTTGTTTCACTAAACATGTGCTTTGTCCTTCATGTTTAGAAATAGAAAAAGGCTGCTGATTTAAATAGAGGCAGCAGAAGATCTAGGTTGCGAAGCAGGTAATGAAACAAATGACATATCACATGTAATTCTAGCCTTTTTTTTTTCTCTCGTTTATACATAATTTCCTCGAGATGATGAGGACAATGTTAATTAGTTGCTCCAAAGTCCGATTGCAAATCCCGAAGAGAGTTTTGCATTGAAGAAAGATATCTAAATCCAGTTTCAGGTAACACCATGTTGAAGCTATTGGCATATATCCCTTCCTTTTTATATTTACACATGTAAAAAAACTATTTTTATTTTTAGTATCAGTTTCTTCATCATTTTTCCCTCATGATAATTTGCCATTGAATCCAATTTCCGTCTTCTTTTTCTCTCTCTGTTCAGAAAGGTGTGAGCATACAAAAGTCCTTCAAAAACAATGGCATCTTCCTTTCTAAAAATCACTGGTGGGTAGTACGTACACACTCAAAAGGTTTAGTGCACTAGTCTATAAACCAATTAATTTTTCTTATTGAATTTTAAATGTAGTTAACTATCTAACTCGAACATTTTCATTTGTAGTTCTGGCATGGGTGGATATACTGGCCGTGTATTCGATATCTACTTTGATAACATACTTAACAGATGTTTGGAAGCTCACTTACACACATGCTGCTGCAATTGTCAATGTGTTTTGGGGCTTGACGGCAATAATGCCATTCACTATGCAATATATTGTGGATACTTTCATGGGTAACTATTGGATGGTCTTACTCTCTAACTTTGCCTGCAGTATTGTAAGTATCTTCCTTGTCAAAAATTATTTGTATTGGTCTTAATTTATGGAGAATTTCATAATCAATTTGAAACCAATCAGGGGTTAGGATTTTTGTCAATGTCGACTCCGCCAGTCCTTTCAAAGGTAGCAGGCACTTGCAGTGAATATAAGCCCGAGTGTGTTGGCATTGGGCAGAAGACACTCTTTTATACAGCACTAGCTCTTATAGCTGTGGGATTATCTGGTCATGTGACATCTTTGTCAATACTCACGGAGGAGCATAAAAAGTCGTCAGGCAATCAAGATAAGCTGCATCTTTATTTAGGCGTCTTTGCAGTGATCCTCGTCCCTTTAATTGGAGCTGTAGCAATTCCTTACATAAAGCCATGGTCAATTAGATTTGGTGTCACAGCCATATGTTCGGTGATGGCAACACTTATTTTTTTGACTGGCTCATATGATTATGACACAGCTCAAGGAAGCCCTTTAACTGCTGTGTTTAGGGTCATTGTTGCCTCTGCATCAAAAGTATTCCACAAATGCCCAAAAGATGCCTCTGAGTTGTATGAGGGGAATGACAACAATGTTCACAAAATGCGTCATACTCGTCACCTCAGGTATAATTCTTTTTTTTTTAAAACCTTTTTCACTCTCTCTTATTATAAGGTTTAAGCCTTACATGTTTCTTTTTTAATTGATTAGTACTAATTGTGAAAATGGACACTATGCTATAAAATGCAGGTGCCTAGACAAGGCTGCAATTCTACTAACAGACCAACAACAAAATAGGTGGAAACTCTGTACTGTCACAGAAGTAGAAGAAACCAAGAGCATTCTATGCATGATTCCTATGTGCACGACCTTCTTCATATTAGGAGTTGTATATTCCATTGGAAACACTTACTTCCTTGAACAAGCAAACCACATGAACCGCAAGCTTGGTCGCTTAAGCGTACCTCTTACGATCCTTGTATTCTTTCGAGATCAAGCCGAGTCTCAATTCTCCAATTGCTATTCCAGATTGGCTTCAAATGGATCGTCACCAAGCCGGTACGCAATCCGAGTTGGAATTGCAGTGTCAATGATATTTGCAGTACACTGTTGCATTACTGCTGCCAAAGTAGAGAAGCGAAGGCTAGATGTGGTCAAAAGCCATGGCTTGCTTGACAAACCTAAAGAGAGAATTCCCATGAGTATGTTTTGGTTGGTCCCACAGTTTCTTCTTCTCGGCGGCCTAGATGGGATTTCACATGAAAGTATTGAACTTTTCTTTAGTGATCGTGGCCCTGCGTCTATGGATAGGTATATGACTCACTTTGCTATGGCTGTTTTTGGAGTTGGAAACATGGGAAGTGTCTTGTCGGTTTTTCTTGTTGATAAGATTAGTTCTAGCGGAGGAAATCCTAGTTGGGTCCAAGATACACTGAATATGAGTCGCTTGGATAAGTATTACTGGGTTTTGGCTGCATTAACTGCGGCCAATCTGGTTTTGTATATTTTGGTGGCTGTTTGGTATGACAGAAAAGTTTTAAGATCAGAAGAGAGGGAGGCACCAAAGCATAATCAGAGTATGAATCAGTCTTTTGATGATTGATACTTACTAATGTTTCTATTTCACTATGTGATGGATTAGAGATTCCGATTTGGTAATTCAATTTCAGATTTCTAATTTAGTTCGGTTTTTGTTGCCACAAGAGTGAATTCAATAAACGGCTTCCTTTTATCAACGAAAAGTGTTTCCACAAAATGTGCTCTTCCAACACTCTAAATTTGTAAATGCTTGATTCTTTTTTCCCCCTGGTAGAGGGTGCAAAGAGAAGCATATAATTGTTCCATTCCAGATTCCTTAACAATTTTAAGAAGTATTGAAGGAAAATCTACTCAAAATATCCGATCAAAATCAAAGAACATATCAAAAGGGAAGAAACCTTTCAATTTTTCCTTTTGAAGAAAATTAATAAAATTAAAATAGAGGCCAATTTGATTGCCACTTCGAGTCCTGCTGATGCAAGTTTGGATTCGACAACCTTGGTGACAACGAAGGTCTCTGTTTTGTATACCGGCGTGGGAGACAGAGGAGGAGAGAGTGTGTACGATGAGAGAGAGCGAGAAAGAGAGAGAGAGAGAGAGATCAAATTGCGAGGCCGAGGGGCGTGAATCCGCCCAACCCTATCTTCACATCCTTTCCTTCCGGCAGCCCAGCAGCCACGCCGAAGAATCGACAAGCTGCGCTCGCGAGGACCATGGAGAAGGCAGTTTTCTCCTTGATATATATATATATATATATATTTATTTTTATTTTTTATTTGAAGTATAAAGTATTTTTTTATTTAATAGAAACTAAATCAATTTGGATAAAATAACAGATAAATCTCGGACTATAATTCAATCATAACTTATCAGACAAATTAAAAAACACAAAAAATGTTAACACGTGGGCTACGTAATTCTCTGAACATGATACATAGCAAATAAAACCACAAGAAATCAAATCTAAATTAGATTTGATATCGTTAATGATATTAAGACCTCGTTTACTTCGTAGATTCGAGTTTTTAATTCAAATTAAAATGTGATATTTTTTGAGAACTTTTCACTGTAGCAGAAAAAATTAGATATGATATTTTTTAAAAAATTTTTACTGTAAAAATTTAAATCGGTGAAATGAACAATGCCCAAATCATTTCATTAACACCTGCAACATACCGAGGAAGTTGAATCGCCCGAACAACATTGTTTGCGTCTGACTCAAGCACCCAATCATGGAAACTTCTTTCCAGAGCAAAGGAGATTCTTTCTCAAATAGCCAAGCACTCTGCAACATGTGGAGAAACCTTCCTTCAATTCGTTTAGAAGCAGCCATTAACACCTCTTCCTCCTCATTACGAATAACAAGCCCAACACCAATAAAACTTTCATTTCGTCGCACTGCTGCATCTACATTAATTTTAACTTGACCCATAATAGGTGGTTTCCAAGGCTGCTTGGGAGGAGTCGGTGGGTGTACCACCTTTCCATCCAAACACCTGCATGATTGGAACTCTCCTAGTAACTGGCCCGCACAATCAATTATTTCCTTTGCAGTTTGATGAGAATTCTCAAACATCATCTTATTCCGATTGAGCCATATTCCCCGACTATGCATACAAAATACATCCAAATCTTCCTTGGAACCTCCCTGAGCTATAAAACGACATAAGCCACTAAAGTGTCCACCCTTAAAACTTTTAAGCTTCGGCCATATTGAACTAGGGGATGTTTGGTACCTAGATTCGTTTTCTAATTCGAATCATGATTCGTGATTCGCTACAGTATTTTCTCTCATAAAAAATACACGTAAATCGAAAATAATTCTAATCCATGAACTAAACGTCTCCTAAGTTCCTAAACTTCCCGGGCCATAGAACAATACCATAAAGAGTGACTAACATCTTCGTAGCTTGCACCACATTTGAAACAATGAGGAGGAACATCCACACCCCGACCCGCCAATGCGGCTCTCACCGGGAAGAGCTTCGTTAAACGCTCGCCAAACATGAATCTTGATCTTGTTAGGAATACGACAACCTCATAAACTTTTCCACCAACTACGATCTCCACTGCCAGTAGAACTACCTTCCTCACGTTGACAGTCCATTTCGAGCTTGTAACCCGACTTCACAGTGTAAATTCCTTTGTCATTGTAATGCCAAATAGGAATATCCTCCCCCCTCTCCAGCTAATTGGAATACTAAGAATAAAGTCCTTATCAATATCCCTAAAAAAATCTGTAATTTTCTCCAAATCCCATCTTCCATTAGAAATGAGGGAGGCCACCGTAATATCGCTATGATCCTCCGAAGGCCTGGTAATTGGCGTAAAAAAGTGGGGTCTCAGCACCAAGGGTCCCTAAACACCTTCAATCCGCTCCCATCTCCGACTCTCCATCGAACACGCTTCCTAAGTAGATCCCTCCCCCATAAAATACTTCTCCAAATGTGAGACGGGTTATAGCCCATACTCGCCTCAAGAAAGGATGACAAATGAAAATATTTATGAGGTGTTTGGTATGAGGATTCGTGTCATAATTCGTAGCTCGTTATAGTATTTTCTTTTAAAAAATACACGTAAACTGAAAATAATTCTGAATCTATAAATCAAACGTCCACTTAGCTTTCAAAATTTGGGCCGTGGGAGATGTCGGATTTGTCAAAATCCACCACCCCTGCTTTGCTATAAGTGCTCGATTAAAAGCTACCATGTCACGTAAACCCATCCCACCATCCAATTTCGGTCGGCATATCCAGTTTCTCCTTGATATTTTAGGTGTTATTTATTGGAAAATTATAGTGAATAGGTCAACATTTGAAACCTGTGTAAGTAAATAGCGACGATTTTCTCAATGTTCCCCGACTATCAGTTGCTTGGAATGGCGGCGATTTGGAGAGGAAGCAGTGGCAGGGACTTAAGATTTCGAAAATCACAGGTCATAAACCAGTCCTACGACCTGTGATTTCCATAATTTCATGTCACTGTGATTTCGGAAATCACAGGTCATAATGATTTTATAATTTCATGAAAGTTAAAAAGTCAAATTCCATAACCTTGTTTTGAACCCTGGTTACGTTTCTGATTACTAATGGAATTATAGAAAAATAGTACATATCTTCTTTTTCATTAATGACGTAGTGGTGATATGGCTTGTTATAGTAGGTTAAGCAACCCGTTAGTTTTAGCATTAATTAAAAAGATTTTTCTGAGTTATAAGAAAAAGACTTTTTGTGTGTTTTTATTTCAACATTCTAAATCAAAAAATTCAATTCGAATTATAGTTAAAAGTTCAAATTGATGTCGTAGATAATTAAATAAGGACAATTCAAATCATTAATAATAGTTTAAACACTTGATTTTAGAATTGATCTTACCCTCCTAAATTCAAAATCTAAATTTTGTTTTTCTCAAGTTTAAGTTTAAAAATGCATAACTTCTCCGTTTCAATTTCGATTGAGGTGATTTTTTTTAATGTGCTCGTAATAAAGAGAAGATCAAATCATCATCTATATTGCATTTTTTTTTTAATTTCAGAAGTTTTATAAGAGTTGTTACAAAACTCTAATGACAATTTTCAATTAGTGGCTGGTTTGCTTATTGGCTAGCATTTACACGGTTTATGTTTCTTTATCGAAATATGATATTTGACTTGATATCATAACTAAGGGTCTGTTTGTCTCGTATATTTAAATTTAAATCATTAATTCTGTTATAGTATTTTTCTTTTACAAAAAACTTACATTTCAAACGTCAGAATTAAAAATTATGATTTGAGTATACCTTCCAAACAGAAACTAAGATTTTCTTTTCATTGCCCACCAACTTTTTTCAAACCTTTTTAGCTGTTTTTCTCCTTTTTTTTTTTTAATTTCTTAAGTTCTTTTTTTTTCTTCTTTTACCTCACTTATCTTTTTTATTGCATCTTTTAACCTTTAATTTTAATCTATAACTATACTTATCTCATAAGAGAGAATAGGTTTCTTTGGGGGAATTTCATTGCTCCCCGTTGCCCGCCAATGTTTTCTTCTTTTTAACTTTTTTAGCTTTTTTTCTCTTTTCCTTTTTAACCTTTTTTTTTTAGTTTTTCTTTTTCTCTTATTCTTTTTTAGTCCATTATTTTTTTACTACATCTTTTAGCCTTTGATTTTTATGTATTTTTAAACATATCTCATTTAAATACTTTTCTTACAACTTTTAAAAATATTTTTTTTTCTAATTACCTGACTGAATTAATTTATTCTCAAACGTGTTCATATATAAACATCTTTTACCTATAATTCTCATAAATTTAAGCTTCTATTGCGAACATTTTGCACAAAATTTTTTTTTCTTAATTGTTTTATGTCTTTTGCTTCAAATCTTTTTTTTTTCCCACTTTTACCTTATTTCTTTTATTGTTTCTTTTTTCTTCCTCTTTTTTTAACGATTTATATAACTGTTGTTTTAAATGACTCGCGCACGCTAAGCGCATGTTTTTGACTAATACATATAAGGATCCGTTACTTTTTAAGCTCAATCTACATTCGCATCCACACAAGTGCACATTTAAGAAAATATCATTCAATCCAATCCACACTTATCAATTATTTGCAGTTTCCAAATTAAATTGGATAGGTTTTATCGGTGTAAAAAGGTAATTGCACATTTTTTTAACAAGTATTTTACACATTTGTCCTTGAACTTCTATGGTTTTAGTAATTTACTTCCTGCATTTTTAATTTTGACAAATTGCTCCTCAACTTATAAAATTGTTACAATATGCCTCATTTTGATGATGATTATGTTAATTTAATGTAAAAAATACAAATTTGATGAAAAATTTTAACATCTCAATTCAAATGTAATACAAATCTTTCAATTTCTAAACTTTTAATCTCTTAAATTTAGGCATCGTTCATTTCACCGATTCGAGTTTTCAATTCCAGTTTTGTTACAGTTAAAAATTTTCACAAAAAGTCACATTTTTTCTGTTACAGCTAAAAGCTCTCACATAAAGTCACGAACTTAAATCGGCGAACTGAATGAGACCTTAATAAAAGCATTTGAACAAATTTAGTAAAATATGACATGTTACAATATTTTAATAAGTTTAGAAGTTAATTGTTAAAATGTAAATTTTAAAAGGTAATTTATTAAATCACTAACAAGTTCAGAGTAATTGCGCCAAGAACCTTTTCTTAAGGCGCCTGCTCGCAGCATCTCTTCCGAGTGGGACGAAAATTAAATGCCATTTGTACCCTTTATTATCACGGAGGAGACGGTCTCAGCAGCTAGGGTAACAGTAGTAATACAAGGAAACAATAAGGGCTGGACAGTGAATTCACTTTTTTTATTGTCGTTATTCTGCTCTTCTATTAGGGGTTTTCTCCTTCCGCTCGGAACTCTCTCGAGCGACCCAAAACACACAATTCAGACTACAGTTTCATAACGAAGAAATTCCAAAAATCGTTGGAAAACAGATCGGAAAATCTCCATGGACGTGATAAAGACTCAGCAGATATCATCGAGGCCCATCGAGAAGGTCATAGTCCACCCGTTGGTGTTGCTCAGCATTGTCGATAACTACAACCGAGTCGCCAAAGACACTCGGAAGCGAGTCCTCGGAGTTCTACTCGGAAGCTCCTTCAGAGGCACCGTCGATGTCACCAACAGCTACGCAGGTCCAGTCATTTAAATTTTCCTCCATTGTTGTTACCGCGTTTAATCTCGTTTTTGGTCCCTAATTCTTCAGTAATTTCTTACGCTGAATTTTTCTTTTTTATGTTTACGTTTATCCCTAGAGATTTAGTTTCGTTTTTATTAAATTGTCGATCATTTGGAATTTAGATTTTGCACTTTTTTTTTTTTTTTGGTTTCCGGGGCTCTCTCATTGGCTGGAATGGAAATTAGGGTTTTTAGAACAGGGAAGGCTTTTAATTTTTCGATTTTGGCAGCAATGTGATTGAGGATTTTCCTTCATTTTGTTTGTATTATTTTGGAGTTATTTCGTGGGTAGCTTTGTATTAAGTTGCATTATTAATTCGATATTATTTTTTGGAGTAAACATTAGTTAGCAAGCAAGGAGGAAGATACTTGTTAATGGATTAGAAGCCCAGAGAAGATCAGATATTTCAAGAACTAGAAATATGGAGATCTAAGCCTTTGAACTGCGATTACACATTCGCAGAAGCATAGTTAGGACAGACTGGTTTTGCATTTTGTAAGGTTTTCATTCTCATGGTTCATGAATTTTGATCCTATGTGATTGCCTGTATTTCAATGTTAGGGTTGGGTGCTATCCAAATGTAGGGGCTACAATGGTTGAAACCATTACAAACATGATGATAAACTCACAGGCTAATAACAAATTGCAAGCACACGTCTACACAGAAATATGAGTAAATTCACTGGATCAATGGAATTTAATTGGCAGAAAATCGGGAAAGATTGTAGGATATGGGGGTTTTCGAGTGACCCCGTGCACTCCCTCACTATCTTCAGATCTATACTTTTCTGATGCCCTTCTCTCTTGCCCTCGCTCCGTATTTATTCGATCACATTTCCCTAGTTACAGACTCCAATGCAGCTAACTAACAGACCTTTCCCTTTCTCAACCCAATTTATCCTCTCGTGCCAACTCAGCCCCCTCCTAACCGTCCTGAGAAGTGTTCCCCTGTGCTGTAGCTTCCATCTCCTTTCCTGTCCCCGCACGACCCTTCTCACGTAGTCTCTTCCGTACATAAGTGAATCGTAGGGGAGGCTTATCATTACCCCCGCCCCAAAGACGCACCTTGTCCTCAAGGTGGAAGTGAGGGTACTGTTGGTCTATGGCCTGATAGGATTCCCACGTGTCCTCATGGGCAGGTAAATTAGTCCAATGTATCAGGACCTCTGGGTCTGAGCGTCCCCCATGTACCCGCTGGCGCACTCCAAGAAAGGGCAGCTGGTTCTGCCTGTAGCTCCAAGTCCTTTGTGAGATGTGGTGGCAAGGCGGAAATAGGCTATCCTTGCCCCACAACACGGCATAGTTGAGAGACATGAAACACCGGGTGGATAGCAGCCTCCGCTGGAAGGTTGAGGCTGTATGCCACTGGCCCCACACAGCTAATGATCTCAAAGGGGCCATAAAAATGGGGACTTAACTTCTCATTGCGCCTGCGCGCCAAACTCAACTGACGATAGGGGTAAAGCTTGAGGTACACTGAGTCCCCCACGGTGAACTGGACATCCCGGCGCTTGTTATCGGCCACGGACTTCATTTTTTGCTAGGTGCGAAGAAGATGAAACTTGAGAAGGTCCAGCATTGCATCGCGGTCCATGAGGTGCTGCTCCACGGAATCCACCGGAGAGGAGCCTGTGCCATAACGCAACAGTGGAGGTGGTTTGCAGCCGTATACTGCCTGAAAGGGAGTGGTGCGGGTGGCTGTATGAAAAGCAGTGTTGTACCAGTACTCCGACCAAGCACCATTTGTAATACTGGCTGGGCTTGTCCGAAGTGAAGCAACGCAAGTACGTTTCCACGCATCTATTGACCACCTCGGTTTGGCCGTCGGATTGGGGGTGGTAGGCCGTGCTCTGTGATAAAGTAGTACCCATATGCTTGTGGAGCTCAGTCCAAAAATGACTCAGGAAAATGCGATCGCGATCCGACACGATAGTACGGGGCACCCCATGGAGGCGCACTACTTCCCGAATGAAGATTCTGGCCTCGATCTCTGTGGAAAAAGGATGTCTCGGTGCAAGGAAATGCCCGTACATGCTAAGTCGATCCACGACAACCAAAGATGGTGTCATATCCCTCTGAGCGCGGTAAGCCCTCAATAAAGTCCATCGAAAGGTCCTCCCACACCCGGTCTGGGATAGGTAAGGGGTAGGAGACCACGAGGGGCCAGTGTATAAGTCTTACAACGCTGACACACTGCACACGCCGCTACATAAGCAGTGACATCCTTTTTCATACCAATCCAATACCATTCCGCTGCAATCCTCCGGTACATCTTCAATACGCATGAGTGTCCTCCCAAGACACCATCATGGTAGGCATGCAACAGTTTTTTAATAAATGGGGACTCCCGCGGTACCACCATTCTGCCGTGGTAAAATAACCTGTCTTGAGTAATGGAAAAACCCGGATGTGCTGTAGCATCCTGCTGTAATTCGGACCATACCTTAGCTAAGTGTTCGTGAAGCAATACCTGCTGGTGCAGTTCACTGGTGTCGACAATTGGGGCCAGTGACAAGGCACTTAAGTCCGGGGTGCTAACACGGCGGGAGAGAGCGTCTGCAGCCCTATTGTCCGATCCTGGTTACTGGATCTCGAAGTCGTATCCCATCAACTTAGTTAACCACTTCTGGTGTTCTGGAGACACTAGGCGTTGCTCTAGCAGGTACTTGAGGCTACATTGGTCGGTGCGGATCACGAAATGTCGGCCCAAGAGATATGGCCGCCATTTCTAAATGGCTAGGACTATGGCCATCAATTCTCGCTCATACATGGATTTGCTGCGTGCTAGTGCGGAAAGAGCCTGACTAAATGGTTTGTTGAAATCGGGCAAGGCTAGGGCGGGCACTACTGTCATGGCGTGCTTAAGTGCAGCAAACACACTGCTGGCCTCCTCATCCCAGTGAAAATTATCCTTTCGCAGTAAGTTCGTCAATGGCCCCGCGATGTGGCTGTAACCTGCCACAAACTTCCTGTAATAGCCGGTTAACCCGAGAAACCCACGCAACTCCTTCAAGTTCGTGGGGGAAGGCCAAAGCACCATAGCCTCCACCTTGGCCGGGTCTGCCGACACCCCTTTCCCAAACACAATATGCCCCAGGTACTCGATTGAGTTCTGCTCGAAACTACACTTTTTCCCATTGGCGAACAAGCGGTGCTGTTGTAAAACGGTCAATACCTGATCCAAATGGTGCTCATGTTCCCTCATGGTGTGGCTGTAGATTAGGATGTCAAAAAAAAAACCAAGACGAACTTACGGAGAAAAGCTTGTAGCACGTCATTCATGAGTGATTGAAAGGTTGCCGGGGCATTCGTGAGGCCAAACGGCATGATAAGGAACTCGTAGTGCCCCTTGTGCGTGCGAAAAGCTGTTTTGGGCACATCTTCCGACCTTACACGAATTTGATGGTACCCCCAACTTGAGATCAAATACTAGAGAAGATGGTAGCCCCATGGAGTTCATCGAGTAATTCATCTATTACCAATATCGGAAAACAATCCGGCACTGTCTCCTTGTTTAGAGCACGGTAATCCACACAGAACCTCCAACTTCCATCTTTCTTCTTCACCAAGAGGACCGGACTGGAGTATGGGCTCATACTAGGCTGGATTATACCTGCTGCTAGCATCTCCCCCACTAAACGTTCAATCTCGTCCTTTTGTATATGTGGATAGCGGTATGGCCTGACGTTAATCGGGGAAGTCCCTGCCTTCAACACTATTGAGTGATCCTTTGCCCGTTTTGGTGGCAATTCCATTGGAGATTCAAACACTGCCGAGTGCTGTTGTAACACGGCTTGCAGCTCCTCTGGTGCCTCCGCAGCCTCTTCCTCTGGTCTTATCCCCAGGGTATTCAACTCCACCCACATACCTTGCCCCTCTTGCTTAAGGGCGCGCATTAAGGCCTTAAGGGTGACTGGGGATTTGTTTAACCCGGGATCCCCTTTCAGTGTCACTTGTCGCTCCCCTAGACTGAATTTCATCAGTAAAGTCTTCCAATTCACTGTCATCATCCCTAAAGTTTACAGCCACTGAACCCCTAAAATAAGGTATGCGCTGCCCAACTCCAAGGGGAGAAAATCTTCCACAATTTTTACCTCTTGCAGCGAAACCGCCACCCCGCGGCAAACTCCTTCCCCTTTAATCGATAATCTCGTTCCCATAACCACCCCATATCCTTAAAGTCCGATCTATAGGTAAATCCAATCGTCTCACCAAGTCAAACGAAATAAAATTGTGAGTCGCCCCACAATCGATCATGATTATTACCTCTTTCCCACGAACCACTCCTCAGAGCTTCATAGTCTTCGGGGCGGTGAGTCCAACCACCGAATTGATGGAGAGCTCCACCACTTCACCTTCCTCGAGTGCCTCCTCCTTTCCTTCTGTGTCACCCCGTGATCCTCTTCATCTCGCACGATGAGCACGTGCAACTCTAGGGCAACGGTGCCCAAAGACATACTTCCCATCATAGCAATAGCATAGGCCTTTTTCCCTCTTCGCCTGAAGTTCGGCGTCGGTCAAACGCCGGAACGGTGCCGCTCCAGTCCTGCTGCTCGATGGTCGGTTTGAGGTGGGGGTCGGCCTTCCCCACAGCGCCATTCCCCCTCGCGGTCCCAACCCAGCTTGAACTGAACCCCCCCTAGGTCCAAACTCAGGGTTTCCAGAACTTGATTTGTTTCCCGGGCTGGGCTGTAAGTTGTGGGCCTTTGGGCCACGTACTAGTAGGTTATGCTCCTCTATCCGCTAGGCGAATTCCATAATTCAACCTAATCCCTTGGGCTTCAACATCCGAATTTCAGCCCTGATTTCGGGCTTTAATCCGTTGACAAACGAACTCTCTAGGACTTGCTCGGAAACCTCCGTTAATGGGGCAGCCAATGTTTCGAAGAGCTTGCGATACGCCCGGATCGACTATTCCGGGCACAGAGATAAGAATTTCTCACATAGTCTGCCAACTTGTGTTGGTCGAAACCTCTCAAGCACCAACACTTTCAAATCCGCCCAGTCCCGTATCACCCGCCGGCTATCCTCCCACTGGAACCAAGCCAAAGCTTCTCCATCCAAGCTTACCACCACTACATCCAACTTCTCACTCCCTGTCATCTTGTTCATGGCGAAATACCTCTCAGCTCGGAAAATCTAGCCATCAGGGTTTATGTTAAGCTCTTATTTCCGATTAGTAGTATTTAGACAGAATTGCAAGGAAAACTAACAGAAAGCTTGGTTCGTATTAATGGCAGAAGATTGGTTATAGGGAGATAAGGGGATTTTCGAGAGATCCTTTGCTCTCCTAGGTTTCCACTTCTCAGAAGTTTGTACAAATGAATCGATAACCCCTTAACTCTACCTCCTAATCTATTTATACTACTAAGCCTTATTCCTCTCACTAATTCCAAGAACTAACTAACTAATAACTGCCTGCTGACTCAGTCACTTCCTATTCCCTCTTCTCGAGTACTTCCCTCCACGTCAGCAACCACTTGAGTTTCAGCTGCCAACCTTGGCTCGTGGTGGCGTTTCCTCCGAGCATATGTAAAACGCACGGGGGGCTTATCATTACCCTCGCCCCAAAGACGCACCTTGTCCTCAAGGTGAAAGTGAGGAAATCGCGCATCAATAGCATCATACGACTCCCACGTATCCTCATGTGCCGGCAAGTGAGCCCAACGAATCAACACCTCTAAATCAGTACGGCCCCCATGAGTTGTGTGTCGCACCCCAAGCAGATCGGCCGGCTCTGCGCACATCTCCAATTCACCTGTCAGCTGGGGTGGCAGAGATCAGATGGCCTGCCCCTGTCCAACCACCCTACGTAGCTGAGAAACATGAAACACAAGATGAATGGTCGCCGAGTCTGGCAAAGCCAAACGATAAGTGACTGGCCCCACGCGATGGGTAATCCGAAAGGGACCATAGAAACGCGGGCTCAACTTCTAATTACGGCGGCGAGCCAACGAAACCTGACGGTAGGGACGAAGCTTAAGATACACTAAGTCGCCCACAACAAACTCCACATCCCGCCGTTTACCATCTGCAATTGCTTTCATCTTCTGTTGAGCCCGAAGAAGGTGGAATTGAGTAGATCTAACATGGCATCTCGATCTTGTAGTTGGCGCTCCACGGAATCCACTGGTGAAGACCCCACACTGTACCGCAGCAATGGTGGAGGCAAACGGCCATAAACCGCTTGAAAAGGAGTCATGCGTGTGGCAGTATGAAAAGAAGTATTGTACCAATACTCGGACCAAGCCAACCACTTATGCCACTGCCCGGGCTTATCGGAAGTGAAGCAACGTAGATAGGTTTCCACACTCCTATTAACCACGTCGGACTGGCCATCGGTCTGTGGATGGTGCCGTACTGCGCGAGAGGGTAGTGCCCATCTGTTTGTGTAAGTCCGTCCAGAAACGGCTAAGAAAAACACGGTCCCGATCCGAAACAATGGAGCGAGGGACCCCATGTAGCCGAACCACCTCTCGGACAAACAACGTTGCAACCTTCTCTGCGGAAAACGGATGCCTCGAAGCAATAAAGTGGCCATACTTGCTCAAACGGTCAACAACCACTAGGATCGTATCGTAGCCCTCCGAACGGGGTAGGTCCTCAATAAAATCCATAGATACATCTTCCCACACCTGTTCCGGAATGGGTAAGGGTTGCAATAACCCTCCCGGGACCAAAGTGGATGCTTTACACCGTTGACATATCTCACAACGGCCCACATATGCGGTAACATCTCGTTTCATTCCTAACCAAAACCAGTCGACGGTAGGTCTTCAATCCCCCCGAGTGGCCACCCAACACTCCGTTGTGATAAGAATGTAGCAATCGTTGTACAATCGGAGACGTACGAGCCACCACCATCCTACCCTTATACAACTAACGACCCTGTCTGATGGAATACCCCGGAAACACAGCCGGATTGTGAGGCAATTCCGACCAAATCTTGGCTAACCGGTCATCCTGCAACACCTATTGATGGATCTCTTCGGTGTTGACAAATGTGGAAGCTGTCATGGTGGCCATAGCCGGCCCAATTGTTACTCGTGACAATGCATCCGCGGCTCTATTCTCAACCCCAGGCCGATATTGGATCTCGAAATCATATTCCAACAACTTGGTGAGCCACTTTTGATGTTCCATGCTAACGAGACGCTGCTCCAACAAGTACTTAAGGCTACGCTGATCCGTTCGGATCACAAAATGATGTCCCAAAAGATACGGCCGCCACTTTTGAATGGCTAAAACAATGGCCATTAACTCTCGCTCATAAATTGACTTGTTCCGTGCTTGAGCGGATAGGACTTGACTGAAATAAGTAATGGGCCGTTGATCTTGCATCAAAACTGCCCCTAAACCAAATCCCGAGGCATCTGACTCAAGCACAAATGGCTTTGTGAAATCCGGCAATGCCAACACCGGCACACGTGTCATTGCCGACTTCAACCTTTCAAAAGCCTACATTGTATCAGTGTCCCAACGAAAATTATCCTTCCGAAGCAAATTGATTAAGGGCCCTGCAATTTGACTATATCCGGCCACAAACTTCCGGTAATAACCCGTCAACTCAAGGAATCCCCGTAACTCCTTCAAATCCGTGTGAGGTGGCCAATTAACCATGGCCTCTATTTTGGTAGGATCCGCCGAAACCCCCTCTGCGGAAACAATATGGCCAAGGTACTCGATAGAACGCTGGCCAAAACTACACTTCTTAGCATTGGCATATAATTGGTATTGCTGCAAAACCGATAATACCTGGCCCAGATGGCCTGCATGCTCCTCTAAGGAATGGCTGTAAATGAGTATATCATCAAAAAATACGAGTACGAACTTACGGAGGAAAGCGCGAAGGACGTCATTCATGAGCGATTGAAAGGTCGTCGGAGCATTAGTAAGACCAAAAGGCATCACGAGAAATTCGTAATGGCCTTCATGTGTACGAAAGGCTGTCTTCGGCACGTCCTCGGCTTTCATTCTAATTTGATGATATCCCGATTTAAGATCGATCTTGGAGAACACCGTTGCGCCATGCAACTCATCCAAAAGTTCTTCTATTACCGGAATTGGAAAATGATTGGGAACTGTCTCCCTATTCAAAGCGCAGTAATCCACGCAAAACCTCCAACTTCCATCCTTCTTCTTAACTAGCAAAACCGGACTAATACTTGGTTGTATTATGGCCGCCGCTAACATCTCCCCAACCAATTTCTCAATTTCCGTTTTCTGAATATGAGGATACCGATAGGGTCTAACACTTATGGGGGAGGTTCCCTCTATCCAAACAATTGCATGATCCTTAGTTCTAATCGGTGGCAGTCCTTCCGGCATTTCAAAAACCTCCCTATACAAACTCATTACCCTTTGCAATTCTAGAGGAACTACCTCCTCCTTAATCGACGATCCCACTCCAAGAGCCCCTAACTCTACCCAAACCCCTTGTCCTTCATGTCTCAAAGCCCTCATTAAAGCCTTGAGTGTTACCGGTGACTTGTTCAATCCGGGATCACCTTTAAATGTCACTTGCCTCCCTCCCAAACCGAACTTCATGAGTAAGGTCTTCCAATTCACAGATACAACTCCCAAGGTTTCCAACCATTGGATACCCAATATCAAATCTGAACTTCCTAGTTCCAGAGGTAGAAAATTTTCAACTATTTCAATTCCTTGTATGGAAATCAACACTCCTCGGCAAATTCCCTCTCCTCGCACCGCTAACCCGGTTCCCATCACCACTCCATAACCTCCCGTCCTATCCACTGGCAAATTCAATTTCTGAACCAAATCACAAGAAATGAAATTGTGGGTAGCCCCACAATCTATTAACACAATTACCTCACAACCATGGATGACCGCTTTAAGCTTCATGGTTTTCGGGGCTATCAATCCCACAACTGAATTGAGGGATAATTCCACCATTCCTTCTTCTTCAGCCGTCTCAGTCTGCTCTACTTCCGTCTCACCCTGCTCCTCTTCCTCACGGACAATCAAAACCTGCAACTCCCGATTCGGACAACGGTGGCCAAAGAAATACTTCCCATTGCACCGGTAACACAGACCCTTCTCCCTCTTAGCCTGCAACTCAGCGTCAGTCATACGCCGAAAGGGCGCCGTTCTGGTGACCTGGTTCGTTGTCTTCTGATTGTCCAAAATTCTTCTTTTTTCATTCGAAGCTCCATTAAAACGCAGACCACTAGTGGTCGTTTGGCCCCCTTTATGTTCATTAATTCCTCTTCCCAAACCGGAAACGTTGGGCCTTGGCCTTTTGGGCCGCGTACAATAAGGTTACGCTATTCCACCCTCTGTGCTACCTCCATAATTCGACCCAGCCCAAACGGTTTCATCAACCTTATCTCTGCCCGAACCTCAGGCTTCAATCCATTAACAAACGAACTCTCCAGAACCTGCTCGGAGATGTCCATCAACGGCGCCGCCAGGACCTCGAATTGCTTCCGGTACTCTCTCTTTCCGACGTCTCCTGCCGGAGGGACAACAACTTCTCACACAAGCTGCCTTCTTGCGTCGGTCGGAATCGCTCGAGAATCATCACCTTCAACTCCGCCCAATTCCGAACCATCCGCCGTCCATCCTCCCATTGAAACCACGCCAAGGCTTCCCCATCGAGACTAACAACTGCAACATCCAACTTTTCGTTCTCCGTCAGGCCGTTCATCGTAAAATATCTTTCAGCCCTAAAAGTCCAACCATCGGGGTTTTCGCCGTTAAACGTCGGCATCTCCACTCGTCTGGTCCGACAGTCGGCGCGCGTTCCAAATTCACGCGGTTGCCTGACTCTCTCGCTCGTCTCTTCTCCTGGCGTCGTCTGTCTCGCCGGAGCTTTTACTCCGGCTGTCTGGGAATTCCGCCGTTCTTGGCGCTGAATATTCATCAGTTCCTCCATTCTTGCCAGCAGCAAGTCCATACCTAGCTCCAGTCGAGGAATCTTCTTCAATTCCTCTCGCACCTCCTCCAATTCCCTTGCGAACTCCTCTCTCGCTCCCTCGATCTTCTCCTTCTCGCGGTCATCAGTACGTCTCGTCATACCAGGAAAGTGCTCTGATACCAAATGTTAAGCTCTTATTTCCGATTAGTAGTATTTAGACAGAATTGCAAGGAAAACTAACAGAAAGCTTGGTTCGTATTAATGGCGGAAGATTGTTTACAGGGAGATAAGGGGATTTTCGAGAGATCCCTTGCTCTCCTGGGTTTCCACTTCTTAGAAGTTTGTACAAATGAATCGATAACCCCTTAACTCTACCTCCTAATCTATTTATACTACTAAGCCTTATTCCTCTCACTAATTCCAAGAACTAACTAACTAATAACTGCCTGCTGACTTAGCCACTTCCTATTCCCTCTTCCCGAGTACTTCCCTCTACATCAGCAACCACTTGAGTTTCAGCTGCCAACCTTGGCTCGTGGTGGCGTTTCCTCCGAGCATATGTAAAACGCACGGGGGGCTTATCATTGGTTTTCTCCATCGAAAGTGGGCATTTCTATCCGTCGTGTTTGGAATTCTGCGCAGTTTCCCCCAGCCGCCGCCGGTTGTGTCTCAGTCGTCCTCCTCTTTGTCGGGGTAGGCACCCGGTCAGATTCATCTCTCTGGCGCATCAGTTCGTCTAGTTTTTTCAACATCAGAGCCATTCCCTGCTCAAGCCTGGGAATCTTCTTCAAATCTTTCCTCACCATTTCCAACTCCTTCTGAAAATCCTCTTTTGTTCCCTCCATCCTCTCTTTCTCGCAGTCGTCAGTCCTCTTCGTCATTCCCAGAAATGCGCTCTGATACCAAATGATAAACTCACAGGCTAATAACAAATTGCAAGCACACGTCTACACAGGAATATGAGTAAATTCACTTGATCAATGGAATTAATTGGCAGAAAATTGGGAAAGATTACAAGATATGGGGGTTTTCGAGTGACCCTGTGCACTCCTTCACTATCTTCAGCTCTATACTTTTCTGATGCCCTTTTCTCTTGCCCTCGCTCCCTATTTATTCGATCACATTTCCCTAGTTACAGACTCCAATGCAGCTAACTAACTAACAGACCTTTCCCTCTCTCAACCCAGCTCATCCTCTCGTGCCAACTCAGCCCCCTCCTAACCGTCCTGAGAAAGTGTTCCCCTGTGCTGCAGCTTCCATCTCCTTTCCTGTCCCCGCATGACCTTTCTCGCGTAGTCTCTTCCGGGCATAAGTGAATCGTAGGGGAGGCTTATCACATGAAGCTCCAAGATTTGTATCATCATGAAGGCTTTTAGATGTTGATTTGTTATGCTTTATTGTTGACTCGTCCTACTTTAAAATCTGTAGTTGGTAACATTTTATTATGGGTTATTGAAAGATAATCCACAATTCGTATGTGTAGTAATGTTTAACACTTGTACCACAACTTAAATGTTATGCAGACTATTTGGGAAATTATTCACGTTCAATAAGTTCATATAAGTAATTCTTTGGCCAAAATATATGGATCCTATCATTTATCATTGATTGAGAGGATGCCTACCGTTTTTTTAATGGTTCATATTGTTTTAATATCACAAACCATTGTAAATGTATAGTATTAGAGAGACACCGTGAGATGAAATTCATAGTTTTCTATAAAGTTTTAATCAGAGACTCAGAGTCTGGGGATTTGAACTTAGGATCTCAACTTTGGAGGAGGATGTGGAGTTAACACCGAGCTAAATTTGAATAATTAAATGCCTGCATTGTCATTTGTTGACACGATTTACCGTGTAATTAGACACGATTGTTTACTTGAAATGTTTCTTAAATTTCAGTTCCCTTTGAAGAGGATGAGAAGGACCCCAGTATTTGGTTTCTTGATCACAACTACCATGAATCAATGTTTTCGATGTTCAAGAGAATAAATGGTAAGTGTACCTCAACTTTTTAAGTTACTGATTATTTTCTGAATTTTCAACGGAATAATTACTTATATCTTTGTGTGGATTTCTTGTAATGTTCAGCCAAGGAGCATGTTGTAGGTTGGTATAGTACTGGACCAAAGCTACGGGAGAATGATCTAGATATTCACAGATTGTTCCACAAGTAAGATCATGGGCATTCAATTGGAGTCAACTGTTTATAGTTGTTGATTTCTGTATCTAATTTCTGTTTTTATAATTGTCCAAATGTGTGGATATAGTTCAAGTTTATTTTAACAATTGAGTTCATTTGGAGCTCTACTTCACCAGCATGGCTTTTCACCTGGTCTTTTTTTTTTTTTTTTTGCTCTGAGACTTTTTATCTGGATTAATGGCTTAACTTTTACTTTTAGTTTGGTTATAATAAACCCCAGTATTTGTATGTGTTTATTGCTCTTTTTTATAAACAAATCCTTTTGATATTGCAGCTATGTTCCAAATCCCGTTTTGGTCATCATTGATGTCCAACCGAAGGAGCTGGGAATACCCACCAAGGCCTACTATGACGTTGAAGAGGTTAAAGAGGTAGATGTTGCATCATTTGTTTTTATATAGCTTGTGCCCTAATCAATTATGTTGTTTTCTGGTTTGTTAACTGATACAACGTTGTCAAATATTGAAAAAGACTGGCTATAAAATTTACAAGGTTTTCTCTTTCCTTTTTTTTTTTCCTGTCCATTATCTCCATTTAAACATCTGCCGAGCCTATCTTCCTTGATTGTGGTAACAGAATGCTACTCAGAAAAGCCAAAAGATTTTTGTTCATGTGCCCTCTGAGATTGCTGCTCATGAGGTTGAGGAAATAGGTATGCGTATGGATTTTTATGTTGAGTAATAATTAATATGCACATTCCCGGTGTTTGGTATTTGTAGACACAAACTTGATACTTTAGTTGATTGATTATTTACCTAGTGATGTTCATATAAAAACTAACCGTGTCCATATGACATCCAATAACAGGAGTGGAACATTTACTAAGGGATGTCAAGGATTCAACCATTAGTGCACTTGCAACGCAGGTCAGATTGACTTTGTTCTTTGTTTCTTTTTGCAGTTTCTTATTCTAGGCTGCCATCTTTTATTATCAACTGCAGGAGTACGTTTTCAGTTGATGCTTTAGTTGTATTAATATCAAACTTAAATAATGGATTACGTTTTATTTTGTTTTTGTTTTATTTTATTTTCCTTTCCGTTTTCCCTTCTTCAGGTTACTGGAAAACTTACAGCCTTAAAGGGTTTGGATGCACGCTTGCGAGAAATACGTGGTTACCTAGATCTTGTTGTTGATAACAAGCTTCCGTTAAATCATGAGATACTTTACCATTTGCAGGTACTTTCTGTTGCCATTTCCTCAGCTCCCTCTATGCATTCTATCCTGTTTTGCAGTTCTTATGTATGCTTTACTGCTTCTGCGTTTTCAATCTCTTTGTTCCGGCTTTAGCTTGGAAGATATACTCAAACCCAAGTCATGATTCTGCTACAGTATTTTTTTATCTCACAAAGAGTTCGAATTTTAAAATTTTCTCTCTCACAAAGTTCCCGCCAATGAACCCAAATCATGATTTGAGTATACTTTCCAAAGTAATTTATACTCAAAGTAATTTATATTTACAATTATAGGACGTGTTTAATCTGCTTCCAAATCTCAATGTGACCGAGTTAGTCAAGGCCTTTGCAGGTATGTTATGCACGCAGAAATATATGTTCTCAGTTTCTAGTAACGTAAGTCCATTTTGATTATATTCCAGATATTTTTTATTAGCATCTGATCCTTGTCATATGCAGTGAAAACAAATGATATGATGCTGGTTATATATCTTTCTTCTCTCATCCGAAGTGTGATTGCCCTCCATAACTTGATCAATAACAAGGTATCATGCTATTTCTTCTAACTCTTCTACCAGAAGCATCCAGTGACATGCTTTTCATTTATCGTTTGCAACTTGCATGTATATATGACTTGAAAGGAACATCACTATGATTATCAATGTGTTTGAAAGCCCTATAAGAAGTTGTGGTGGGAAGTAAAAAATGGCTGCGTATAGCTTGTGAAAATATTAAATTTTCTGCCTTTGCATAGGAGAATTAGAAGGTTCATGCAGGATTTTTTTTTATTCTTTTTTCCTCAATTTGAATAGTGCATGTAGATGAGCTTCTAAATTTTTGAAATGCTGGTCTTCAGATGCTAAATAAAGAACATGAAAAGGCTGAGGATGCAAAGCCGACAGCAGTCCCATCGGTTAGTGGAAGCTGAAAATTTTATTTTACTGATATTTCGGACTTCAACTAGGACAGATTTAGCTTTAGCTTTAGGGATGGCAGGCACCGGTTTTTTTTACTATTTTTGAGGCTCCTCGTTGAGTGTTTGTGTATTCTCCATGTTTCATGTGTAATACAATGCATTTTGTTTTTGTTCTTTTTACTGGCCTTTTGATGAAGTTCCATAATTGGGTTGACGATTTTTCCCAATGTACGCCGGCTGATTTGAAACCTTTGGGAATAGAGCCTCAACTAATATGTAGTATGATACTAGCATTCTTTGTTTTCTTTCTACAGAATTGTGGCAAACAACAGCTTCCGTAAAATAATTGTAACAAATAGCAGGTCTTGTGCTTTAGAAAGGGTGATATTACATGTATATTTTTCGTGCAATATCATTTTTAGCTCAATATTTATCAACTTATTACATGAATCTTTCTTACAATATCAAGGCCACTGTCAGTTCTAAGTCTTTAAATTTTCCTTCCAGTTTGGTTCTCAACCATTGTTTTTCATTCGATAAATTTACTTAGCCTTCATTATTAGTCAAGAAAATAAATCGATACTTTTCTGGAAAAATCATCAACAAAAGAAATGTAATGCTGACATTTAGAAAGAGAAATGGTGCCGGTGGTGATCCCTGAAGATCATAAGGTATTTAGTCCCTTGTCCGGGTTGTGTGAGTTGTTGATGTGAACTTGCCTGCGAGCCTTTCCTAAGATGAAACTTTTAACAAAATTTAAATCACTGAGCCTGGTGATGTCTAGAAGTCTTTGTTTCCCAGATTCAGCATACTCTTTATGCTAATGTGATCCAACCTCTTATGCCACAATTTTATCTGATTCTTTTTTAAATATGAGATTGTTGATTCACTACTAACAGTTTCTCCTTGAAGCACATAAAGACCCAGTTGCAGCAGGACCTTCATCACAACCATTATTCCTTTTATGACTTTTAAAAACTCCACTTTGAGATCTGTAAGAAGAACATTTTGTATCCAATATTCTCGAAGAAATTACATCTCTTTTAACATTAGGAATATGTCCAACCCCTCTTTGAGTCCTCATGGAGTCATCCCACATTTTGATATTAGAGCCAATTCCTTAGACATCACTAGAGACATTGTTCCCCCATAGGTACTTTGGCTCCATTCATTTCCTTGTAATCAAGGAACTATTCTTTCCTAGGTCTCATGAAAAGTACAACCAGAGTCCATGATCAACTCATCTGTAGGATCATTACTTGCGATGGACTTCAGCACTATCATAGGTGTATAGGGTAAAAGAAATTTGAGTACCACATCGTCTAAACACGAGAAGGAATACCAACTTATAAGGACATTGGACCACCCCGCTTAACAGGTTTTTTTTTTTTTTTTTTTTTTTTTTTGTGACTCAACTTAATAGGTTGACCTTTAAAGAGCCGAAGTGCTAAAGAAAGTCCGAAATACCACTAAGATTGGGTCATGTCACTTAAAAGGTTGACCTTTTAGAACTGAAAGTTCATACTAGAAAGTCAGTCCAATTTCATTAAAAGGTCTAATGTGGCCTTCTGTGACAAGTCCAACTAGTCTTTTTTGTCCTAGACATAGATTTAATTTTGTTGACTTTTTTTTTTTTTAATCGTCCTCTTTTTTGGCATGCCACAATCATTGAAGCCTTCACCATTTGATCTTGATTGGTTTCCATTTCACCATGGAGTTTGCTTCCGTACTTTTTTTTTTTTTTTTTTTGGGTGACGAAGCTTGCTTCCAATACTTATGTGTGTCCCTAAGTTGATCATTTTGAGAGGGAAATAGCCTGGAAACCTTTATTCAAGATTAGATCCAGGCTTAGTTGATCACCAATGTTTTCATTAGTTGACTTGTTCTCATCCATCTTGAAGCCATAAGATATTTGCATTAGGTAGATTATGTTTGGCAGAGCCTTTGTATTATCGATTTGTCAAGTTTAGCCCACATTTCAGCATCAATTTTCTCCTTGACCACTTTCCACAAGATCGGATCTTTGCGTCTAGAAACAATTGCATTCCGAGCCTCGTTCAAAGACCTGTCTTATCTCTCTCGTTTATGGTACTTGACATCTTTGATTCCCCCTTTGAGGCTTCATCTACCCTAGGTTTCCAACACGAGCCATTATCTTTTCTCTCCACAGATTGAAGTCATTTTGTAGAGAATTTCATTTCAGTTCCTAGTCCAATCTACTAATTGCAAGCTTTTACAATCCATCAGGAAATCTCTACACAATGAGTGCCTCTTAAGTTTCTCACACTTGTGCTCCCAAAGTTCCATACAAACGCAAAGGTTCTTCAAGAACTCTCTCTAACCTTGGATGCAGTTGATATGAATTTCGATGATCAACTTGCTTGCCAACATATATATTAGAGTAAATTGTACCGTTGTACTCCGAACGAAAGCATACTGGACTCCGGACTTCAATCTTTGAAAAAAAAATGCCCTATGAACTTTTAAGATCGATAGTATTTGAGGTCCAATAGTTAACGAGCGTTATTAATTTAACGGTTTAAGACACAAGGCTCACACATGAAAAGTAAAGATTGTCATTTTTCAAACTATTTACATCCAAATCTCGTGTCTTAAATTGTTAATTTGATAACGCCATCATGTTTTGGATTTTAATTGCAACTGATTTTAAAGTTCAGATTGCATTTTATTAAAATTCAAAGTTCAGGATCCATTATGAAAAAATGAATAGTTTAAGGTATTAGAGTGTAATTTTATTCTATATGTTACAATGAGCGCCAATAAAAATCTAACAACAGCTCTACAAGTCAGGTTTATTAATCATAAGTGCATACGATTAAATTGATGAAAGGTCTTTGAACTTTCTTATCTTTTTAGAATTACTCCCTGTGAAAATTGTTCTATCTTACTAACTCTTTTAAGTTAGTTCCTTAGTTCAAATTCCATTAAAATTTAGTTGTGGTTGTGCCTGTTTAACCCCTACACAGATTTGTTGAATTTTCATTCTTTATTTAAGATAAATTCATCCTTTTTACTCTTTCCATTTTAATGATTTAGGTTCATATATTTTTATTCATAGTTCTCTATTTTCAGGTTTGCAATGATGTCTTCAATAATCCCACGATCTTTTAATCTTTATGTCTTATTTTTCATCTAGGCAGCTAGATAAATGAATCCATTTAAGTTGTTTTCTAGCATCACACGGTTTATCCATACTAGCTCTTTGGATAGAAAAAAGACATTATTTAGTTGGATTTCGTATCTATTTGTGGATACTTTCTATTATTCTATATAATAATAATAATAATAATAATAATAATAATAATAATAATAACAATTCGAGACAACTCTTTCAACATCGATATTGGTTGTTTTTACAAGATTTACAATTGTAGAATAATCTCGAGAATAAATATGTGCGTACTCAGGCTTTTTTTTCTGCTTTTAAATTGCCATTTCAGTACCTCAGGTTTTTTTTTCTGCTTTTAAATTGCCATTTCAGTAGCTAAGGCCCTGTTTATTTCGCTGATTTGAGTTTAGAATTCGAGTTTTGCTACAGTAAAAAGCTCTTAGAAACAGTCACATCTAACTTTTTTGCTACAGTAAAAAACACTCACATAAAATCACATCTCAACTCAAATTCTAAACTCGAATCAGCGAAATGAACGGGGCCTAGTATCTTTCTTCTTTTGGGCCAAATAATGTGAAATAGTAATCTCCTCACTTTTAAAATTTTAAGAGAAGGAAGTAAATAATGAAAGTAAATAATATATTTTAAAATTATTTAAGGTACATAATATTATACTGTGTAAATGTTATTTTTACTGATTAATAGATTTTTTTCACGTAATTTTTTTATGATTAGTAAAAAGATTTTTTTTAATAAATAAAAATTTTTTACCACGTAAATTATTTTTTTAATCATAAATTAAAAATTTACACAGTAAAATATTATTCATTTTTAATAATTTTAAAATATATTATTTACTTAATTTAGTTTTATAAATTAACTATTTACTATAGTTTGTAAAAAAATTCTGACCCCAAAAACATAATACAGGTCTTGGTTTCTAAAATTTGGTACCTATTCTTCTATATTTGGGGTCAAATCTTAGACAATGATTGTCACACGCGTAAGACTAGTGCAGTGCCCACCCCACAATGCCTGCTTAACCTAAGCCAGGAATGTAGAAGCACTTGAAAATATGGTTAGTGGACATCCTTAGCATACAAAGTCCTAACTATTTTTTTATGCAAAAAAGGTCCATAATTAAAAGTAAAAGTGGACGGAAGAAGAAGAAACTGCAGACAAAATCAAGTTAATGGGCTTCCTTTCATTAATCAATACCACTCCAATGTGGGATTTTAGAGAATCTTTCCATTTATGGAAAGTCCTAATTTCCAAAGAAATGGTCATTGTCATTTTTTGAAGACCCTTTATATTATATAATAAACAAAGAAACAGACACCACAGAGAAGTAATAATATTATACAGAAAAAAATGGAAGCAACCCCATTTTTCCCTTTTTATTTTTTACAGAAAGTATTAACTAATGAAGATGGAAAAAGACTTTTTTTTTTTTTTTTTCCCTGGTGGGGTCAATTTTCTTTCCTTCTTTTTTAGTGAGTGGCGAAAGAGTCATTAGAAACAAACAAAAGAAACAGAAGGGCAAGTAAGCTTTAAAAGCAGCTGCTTAAGACTCATTGGAGACTTGTTTGAGTTGCACAAATTTTCTTCCCTCCTTCGTTTTCAAGCCTCAACCGACCAGAATCATAGCTTATTCAAAAAGCCAGTTTGTATATAAGTCTTTCTTTAAACTTGGGTATGACATTTGTGAAGTAATGCTATTGTATATTACTGCCCACAATGCTGTTCCCCTACCTAACCCATAATCTCTCTTATTTATTTATTTTTTTCTTTTAGTTAGCATATACATAATTACAACCCTAAATATACTTATCTCGTTCGTTTCACGGATTTGAGTTTTTAATTCGAGTCGAGATGTAATCTTTTTTTAAGAATTTTCAACTATAACAAAAAAACTTAGAAGTGATATTTTTTTAAAGTTTAAATTCTAAAAATTTGAATCGGTGAAATGAATGAAACAATATATCTTAAACTCAATCATTTAACTTTAAGTACAATGAGAAATCGCCTTTTTGTTTAGATTAATTAATAATACCCCGTTCTAACTTTTTTCCCACTTTAAAATTGGATCCATATGCCTTGGAGATTGAGATCCCAAAGCATGCGTTTCTTGTAGCAAAGACGTTTCGGCATTTGCTCTCCAGAGAAGGAATAAGACGAAGCTACTTGGGCATTTACTTTTTTTTTTCTTTTTTCTTTTAAAGCAAAAGTTATTTGGGTATTTATTATTTTTACTAGTATGGTGCTGTGTGTAGGGCATCTTTCTAGTTTTTGAGAGTTTTAAGAAGCTTTCTTGTGTAGGTTATCTCTATTGCGAGGAGAACATGTTTCTAAATTTTAAATTTGATCAAATTCTTACATAATAAGGTATGCAAAATTGAGATCTAATGGTAAAAATAGAACTTAACAGCATATATATATATATATATATATATAAACGGTTACTTAAGGTCTCGTCATTTCACCGATTTGAATTTTGCTACGGTAAAAATCTCTCGAAAACAGTCACATATAACTTTTTTACTACAGTAAAAAGCTCTCATATAAAATCACATCTTAACTCGAATTAAAAACTCGAATTAACGAACTAAACAGATCCTAAACTTTCAAAATTTTAAATGGAAAAGAATTTTTTACATTGTTGAGGAAAACTCTGTGGTAAAGCTATGACACAAAAGTGGACAAACAAATCAAATTGTTAACATTTACTTTAATGAAATTAATAAATCATGCTCTAACGATACGGGAAAATAACATTAAATAAAAAACTTATCTTCAAAGTAGTGATATTGTCAAACATATACAATGTTTAATAAACCATCAAAAGACCATCAGGCAAAAAGGATTCAAAGTATAAAAAAAAAATAATAATCAAGCAAAAAGGATTCAAAGTGCTAAGGTAAGAAATTGAAGTATTTTATTAAATATAATTTGTACAAAGCTCAGATAAATTTGAAAGAAACTATCAAACAAAACTAAATGATAATTGATATAACATGATTTGGCTTAAGGCAAAAAAAAATCTTTTAGCTTTTAAAAATTTTAGCTTATCAAACAATTAAACGAATAAAAATCTATATTTCTCTTTTAGGGCATATTCGATAGCCCATATAGCAATATATTACAACAAACTTCGTGGAATAATAATCTTAAACTTTTTGTTCATTTGCGAATTTCACCTTGACCCTATAGAACTACACAAACGACTCAAAAGATCAAAGGAAAAAAAAAAAACATGAAAAAGCTGAAAATGATATTAATGATGACGATCCATGATCTAAGCTTCGTAAATATGTGTAAGCCCTGTTCATTTCGCTGATTCGAGTTTTGCTATAGTAAAAAGCTCTCAGAAACAATCACATCTAACTTTTTTACTACAGTAAAAAGCTCTCACACAAAATCACATCTCAACTCGAATTACAAACTCGAATCAGCGAAGTGAACGGACCCGTAAAGATGTAGAATAAAAGTATGATCAGGTGTCAAAACAATATATGAACCATGTGGATTAGTGTGAGTCATTGTATTAAACTAATTTGAGCCATTGGATTAATAGATAAGTATACATATAGAATTGTGTGACCTAAAAATTAAAACCATGTATACAAGATTAGCATCACCTCTGCACAAGATGATTCGCACAAATCGAGAAATAAACATATGATATAAAAATGTTCATTTTAATTATCTGTTGAGAGATATATATATTTTTTTCAAAATTCAGTGTTAGTATTTTTTTTTTTTTTTGAGACATCGTAGTAGGTAATATTTGACCCTTACCTGTACTCCAACTATTTCAAAGTTGCCAACGATATTATGCTGAAACATAATCGGGACACTTGGAATATGAAAGGTCTAATCACAACTTTTTCAATATTGGGACTTTTAACTCATTTTGTTGCACCATTCGTTATTTAGGAGTTCTGGTGGAGACAGAATGAAGTGTTTATTTATTTATTTTATTATCATTACTGTTTTTTAGATCCGTTTAATTCGCCGATTCGAGTTTAGAATTTGAGTTTAAATAAAATTTTATGTGAAAATTTTTTACTGTAGTAAAAAAATTAAATGTAACTGTTTATAAGAGTTTTTTACTGTAATAAAATTTAAATTATACACTCAAATCAGCAAAATAAATAGGACGAGTTTTACTTGTTCTTTCTTTCTTCTTTTTATTTTTTTATTTTTTTTTTCCTTTTTTGGTATGAAAGTTAACTTGTAAACAAAAGAAAAAGTACAGTACACTTGCCACATTCAGATCAAAACCCAATCGGGGTTTAACAGCGCCCACTCCAAAGTTGGCGACATGATCTTTATGACATGTGAGGTTGCTATTTGTGAATCTTCACATTTGGCCGCCACACACTTGAGATGATCTTTCTCGGTGTTTGTATTTTTTTTATTAGAAATATTCCCCTTTTCACTAAAAAAAAAAAAAAAAAAACTTAAAAGATTAGAGAATTAATAAAACATGGTAAACAATAAAAGTGTTATTATTATTTTTTTTTTTTGCGGAAAATATATTAGATTAAATGAGTACGTGCTAGTTTAGGGCCCGTTTAGTTTGCTGATTTGAGTTTTTAATTTGAGTTGAGATGTGACTTTATGTGAGAGTTTTTTATTGTAGTAAAAAAGTTAGATGTGATTGTTTGTGAGAGTTTTTTACTGTAACAAAACTCAAATTCTAAACTTGAATCAACGAAATGAACGGGGCCTTAGTATATTTGAAACTTAAGTTGAGAATAATGTTGCGCTATTTAGCAGGTTTTTGCTGCTTTGCTAAACATAGAAAGCATCTTTATCTTTTTTTATTTTGTCAAAATAAAGCATCTTTTAAGTAGTTGAGGAACAATAATTTAATCACTATGAAAAACTTTTTCCTTTGAAAAATACTTAACAAATAAATAGAGAAATTAGAGATATTGAAAAACACATAAGAGAAAATTATTGAGCTTACTTTTAGAGTGTATGAGTCTAGATTTTTATTCTTTACTCATGATTAATACTCTTTTGATTGATATAGTTATTTGACTAAAAAGATATTAACCAAGAGTAACGATTAAAAATTTAAACCTATACACTCTAAGGAGTATTTGCCTACTTTCCTCAAAACAGGAAAACATAATCAAACATAGTCATTACATCGATAAGTTATAAGTTGCTAATTATTTGCAAACGGCGCTATCCAAAATAATAAAATTAATAATTATAAGGCCGTGTTTCTTTAAGTCAGAACTTAAATTTACTACTAAATTAGTAAGATTATGAAATGAAACATGGATAGCGTGATAGATGTAAATTTCACTGATTTCAGTAATGATTTGTAGCTAATTCCTATTAAGATAACTGGGTTCCTTGCCATTGGTATAAAATTGTAATATATGCATTCATATTCCTGAATTAGGAGTACTTCTATTTCAAAAGTAACTATTATTATTCCCCTAAGAAAAGTGATTATTATATATATTTGTCATTTCAGTATGTGAAATTCCTTCCATGCCCAATTTTTTAGGGTTACTGACACAGTTAGTTCATAAACTTTAGGCATAACACTCCGCTTAGTAGGAGGGAAAGAAAAGAGAATGAAAAGAAAACACATAAAAGAAAGAAAATGTGAAGGAAATGAATGAAGTTGATTTTCCTTTATAATGTTTGGTATAATGAGAGGAAAGAAAATATGTAATAACCTAAATAACTATTTTATCAATTGTTTAATATTAATTTAGATTTTAAAATAGGGACACAAAAGTAAATTTAGCCATCAATGAGTGGATTTGAGTTTTTTTTTCCAATGTTGGAGAGATAAAAAATAGTGACTACACAATAATTCTTTTCCATCCTGTTTTCCTTTCTCTCATCTCTTCCTTCTTACCAAACAACCAACTCTATCATTTTCTATCCAATAATCCCTCTACCTACTTCATTCTTTCAACTTTTCCATCATACCAAACACACTCTTTTAGAGTTTTTGATCCCTAAAATTTTGGACTCTAAAAGTTTAATTTTGACATTGTAATATGTGAACTTTAGATTTTTTGACAGTTTTTACTCCCTAAAATTTTTAAATAAATAATTACGGTAAGTGCAAAATGTTATAATTTTAAATGATTTTCATAGTAACAAAAAGAAAATTTTATATATAACTCAAGTGTTTTTATAAAATTTTATATTATCACGCGCATAGACACTTTATTATATTAGTGAAATTTTGGGAATTGTTCTTACAATTTTATCGCTAAGTGCCAAAAATGAAAATTTAGGAACTAAAATGTAATTGTACTTATAGTTTAGGGACTAATATTTTCAATTATTTTTATTATTTCTTTTTAAAATAGAACTCCATGTCCATGATTTTAGTAAAGGAAACTGAAAACTTACTGCACCCAACAGTTATGCATGGCCGAAAAAGAAAAAAGAACCTTCTCTATCTTCTACTGTAGCATTTTCTCCCCCAATAATGCAAGCACCCTCCAATTATTAGCACCAACTTTTTGTAGGTTTTCCTTTTTCACTCAACTTTATGAACAATAAAACAAAATGGTATTACTCTATTCTGATCTTTCTCTGGAGTTCTGTTCTCTCTCTCTCTCTCTCCCTCTCTCTTTAGCTCTAAATTATTGTTCTCTTTGCTGAAAATTGTTATCAAACACTACAAAACCTTGAGGTATTTAGAACTTATAAAGTTTATAATAGTGATTTTTGTGTTAAAAGTGAAACCAAGATGTTTGGCATTGAGTTTCTAACTGTGCGTGTGAGGATTATATACTACTAAACCATTTATAATGACCAACCAAATCTAAATCTTTAAAATATTATGGCCCATTCATTTCACGTGTCGAGTTTAAAATTTAAATTTTGTTACAGTAAAAAATTTTAAAAAACAGATACATTTAACTTTTTTACTATAATAAATTTTTTTACATAAAATTACATTTTAATTTAAATTAAAAATTTAAATCAACAAACTAAATAAACCTTACGTATATCTAACAAGACGCTAATAAAAATTCATTTTGCAGCAGAAGTATGTCTCAAATCAGAATAATGTTGGGCCATTACAGAAATAACAAAAGAAAAACTAAACTAATTCGAAAGACTTCTCACATTTATTTTTTGTTTATTTTTTTGCAGCGAAACAACAATATCAACCAATACCATTTCCTTATTTTTCTGTCAAGGTTCATTTGGACCCATCTTGTATTAAATTACCAAAATACCCCTCACTTATTCTCTCATAAGAACAAACTGGCCAATCACAGGCTGTCCATTTCAACATGATTTTTTGGTTGGGGTTAAGCATCTCTTTCTCTCTTCTCTCTTCTCTCTCTCTCTCTATCCACTGCGCCCACAAACACCATGCCCACCAATCACAACTCAACAGCTTTTGACCCTTCTCTTTCATTCTCTCTCTAACCCATCTTCTGCTTTGCTGTTGCATTGTTCCTGTTCCATAGATAGATCCCTGTCTTGCAAGTACAAAGCCCGGTCTCACAACATTTTGTTTTCAGTTTATTTTACCCCTCTCTCTCTCTCTCTCTCTCTCTCTCTCTCTCTCTCTCTCTCTCTCCCCTACTTTTTCTTTAATGAAAAACCACCAAAACCTTCCTACTTCAACAAGCCAACTCTTTTGTTTTTTTTTTGGTTTTTCCTCTATCGTTTCCTTTCACGGGTTTTCAGAATCTTTTCCTTTTATGTATAAGGAAGCTCTGAATTCACAGTACCTGATCTGGGTTTCTCTTCTTATGTTCTACTTATCCTTTGGTTTGTGAGCTTTTGGATCTGAATATGAATGGTCTAGGGTTTATCATTTAAAAAATACAATCCAAGATCTGCTCTTTTTTTTTTGCCAACTTTGCTTCTCGAATTTTCCTTGGGTTTTGGAAAGTTGAGAACTTTTCTTGATTCCCTTATGCTTATTTGAAAAGGGCTGTTGGATTCCATTCAAATGCCTTTTAATCAATCCATGACTTTCTTTTGCTCATAATAAAACCTCCAAAAACAAAGCTCCCTCTGCATTTCCCTTCTGGGTTTTCTCTCTCTTTGAAAGTTTCAGTTCAGAGAGAGAGAGAGAGAGAGTCATATCATCATATACATTTGGAACAAACCCCATAGATTTAAAAAAAGAAAGAAAAAGAAACCATGTACAGAGGAATTGGGATTCTCTCGCCTGCCACATATCTTGAGAAGTCGAATTGGCTGTTTCAGGAGAGCAGAGAAGCTAAATGGACAGCTGAAGAGAACAAACAGTTTGAGAATGCACTTGCTCTTTACGACAAGGACACCCCGGATCGATGGGTGAAAGTGGCCGCCATGATTCCTGGAAAGACGGTTGGAGATGTGATGAAACAGTACAGGGAATTGGAAGAGGATGTCAGTGATATTGAGGCTGGTTTGATCCCAATCCCTGGCTATTCCTCAAACTCCTTCACATTGGAGTGGGTTAATGACAACAACTACAACAACAATTACTACAATCAGGGCTTTGATGGCTTCAAACAGTTTTACTGTGCTGGTGGCAAGAGAGGGACTTCCACAAGACCTTCTGATCAGGAGAGGAAAAAAGGTGTCCCATGGACTGAAGAAGAGCACAGGTATATTTGTTTCAGTTGCTCTTTTTTTATTTATTTATTTTTTTTTAACACTTGTTGTGCTTCTTAATGTTTTTGTGTTATATATAATTTAGTCTTGATAATGTTAAAATTACTTGAAACACAGTAAAGCTTGAATCTCTCTTTGGTTGATAGCCTGGAATTCTGATTGGTGAAAGTGGAAATCTAGTTATTTTTTATGATCTTAGTGAGTACTTTTGATATATAAATGAACGATTCATGTATGGTCTTGGGTGAAAAAATAATTAAAAAAAAAACATTGCTTTACTATTCATGTTGTTTTAGAGGCTTATTTCCTTGATGGGTGAAACTGCAGACAATTTCTGCTGGGACTTAAGAAGTATGGAAAAGGTGACTGGAGAAACATCTCTCGCAATTTCGTGACCACGAGGACTCCAACTCAGGTCGCGAGTCATGCTCAGAAATACTTCATCAGACAACTCGCAGGAGGCAAAGATAAGAGGAGATCAAGCATCCATGACATCACAACTGTCAATATTCCGGACTCTAAATCTCCTTCGCCTGATGATAAAACACAATCTTCACCAGATCACTCTGCGACAATTATGCAGCCTACGCAGCAGCATCCGAAAATCACTGCCATGGTTAAGCAGCAGTATGACTGGCAACCATCAAACGAAGGCTTGCCATTGGTTTTCAATCCAACTAACGGAAATGCTCTCCTCGGACGACCCTTTTGCGGGTTTGCTTCCTATGGATCTAAGCTGCAAGAGCAGAATTTTCTAAGTGGAAGTCTCCGTGGATCGCAGTTCGGGCCTTACAGTAGTGCACTTTATCAGATGCAATCCATGCATCATCAGTGAAAACAAATTCATGGAGTGGAGTTTTTTTAAGTTCTGAAGATATTTTAGTCCCATAAAATTGTCCCTCACTATCCGTACCATATTGTGGTTTATGTGAATATATTGATGAGGACATTGAATTGGTCCTTCTAGCAATTAGGCTCTATCTAGAGATCTGTTAGTTCACATTCTGATTTCGTATTCAAATTCTGAACCATTAAAACCATAAAAGTGAAATCCTATTTAAAGTGAAGCTTAAGCTTTTTTTACTATTCATGTTCTCTGCTTCTACTGCAATGGAATGAGTACAGTCGAAGAAAGTATTTGGGATTGAATTTGCTCCTGCAGTACAACAAGTTCTGTTCTGAAAAAGGTTGTCTACAAATGACTTTGAAATTTCTCAAAATAATAGAATAAGTAAATAAAGGTTTTAATTTACTGGTTTAGAAATGTTTGATGATCGCCCCATTTGATTGGTCACGAAGCATTTGAAACATATTCTTTTGAACTTTTTGTCCATGTCCAAAGGAGTCTTCGCAATAAAAATCATTTTTCTTTTCTTCCCTAACGATTAAGTGTCTCGTTTACTTAAGACGTAGGTATCTTCTTTGCGTTCCACAAATCGAAGTGCAATTTTCTGAATGGCAACATAAGTTAATTTGTATAGTCTAAAACAGTATGATGCATGATTTTGCCCGCCTTGTCATCACATGCTGAGTCACAATGCATTTCTTCAAATTCGCTACAATTTTTAATCCAGTCCAGTTTCCTTTTTCCTAATTTGCTTCGATCGTCTTTGACAACCTAATCTTGACCCGATCCTGTAGAGATGTCAAACGTGTTGTGCCGGGCCCCGGCACGCTTGACCCCAGGCCCATTACGAGCCTGGGCCGTGCCTGGGCCGGGTCTGAGAAGAAAAACTCAGGCCCGGTCCAGGCCCTTAGCCCTAGTTTATAAGGGCCAGGGCCGGGCCTGGGCCCAAGCCCTTCACGGGCTGACCCTGGCCCTTGTATTTTTTTTTAAAATTTAATTAAAAAAATATATCATATGCCCTAAAAGATGTGATTTTATTGAATTGACGTAATAAGAGTACACATAAATGACTGCCTCGTTAAAAACCTTGCTAAGTAAAACCCGTGGGGAGATCGGAACAAAACCTTAGCGAAGGAAAAAAGAGTGCAGTAGCTAGGAATAGTAAATTACAAACCTAAGTGCTTCCAGAAGATTCTGTTATTTATAAGTTAGAAAAATATTCTTGGATCGAATCATCTGTGTATTGTTGTTTTCGTCTTCTGACATCTTCCCAGTCTTTAATGCACATTAGTCCCTCCAAGATATCTGGATGCATTTTGCTTCTCTTCTTGTCAAGAATTCGGTTGCTTGCGCTAAAAGCTTGCTCCGATGTTACCGTTGACACTAGAGTTGTAAGAATGTCACGAGCTATTTTGGACAGTGTTGGAAAACGATCGGTCTTGCTCTTCCGCCACTGTAAGATGTCTAGTTTGTCATCATCGATTACAAAATTTGCTTCAAAATATTTGACTAGTTCCGTAGACGCTTGTGTTGAGGACGATCTTGTCGTTTTCTCTTTCTTCTTCAAGAAACTCCATGACGATCCTTTAGGCCCCGAACTGGTAGT
>NW_010366875.1:433982-443630 GCF_000414095.1 Morus notabilis
AAGTGCAAGACACAGTAGCATTAAAAGTCCTAAAATTATCAACAAGAGATTGTCTCATTGTATCGAATAAAATATATACTTTGACTTTCTTGTGTTAAAACTTTGGCTCGTAAACACAAAAGTACTGTGCGCATTCTAAAAGTATTAATATTTAATTAATATTTATTATAATATAATATAAATTTTAATTTTTAGAAATTTTTTAACTTATAAAATAAAATACAACTTTCTTCGAACGAGGCATCATCTGCAAAAGAAAGAGGCAATTCGGCAGTAGCTAGAAATTTAGCTAGTGCCTCACAAGCACGTTGTGCATCGTATGCAAAATTTTGTAACCCCTGTGATGTGAGTGATAGTGTTTGTTGGCGGGAGTCCACACTCCCACCTTGGTGCAATGGTAGACATACTTTCCAATGTCTATCCAGATGACCAGTACCCCCACCCTTTTTATTAGAAAAGTGATTTTTACAATATTTACATACCGCACAAATTTCCATCTCACCTGTTTTTGGATTTGGTTGGGGCTCCTCGGTGAAATGCTGCCATGCCAGAGAAGTTCGCGGTCTTTTTCCTCTGCTGCGTTCTCTAGCTTCCTCGTTGTGTACTGAAGCATTATCCACCGGAGCATTTTCTGGTTCAGTGGGGGTGGGGTTGGGAGGCATCATTTCATCCTCATAAAATGGCTCATCACCAAGCTCAGGAAGAGTAATGAAATCAGGGAAGTTTGGAGCGGCCATTTCTGGAAATTGATAGAACTTGATTGAACTTTGTAAATGAAAGAGCTAGAAATGAATGAACGCGAGAGAAAAGCTTAGAATCAAAATCAAAGAGACAAGTTGAGAGATAGAATGAGAGTGAGATGAGAAGTTGAGAGTGAATTATTGTGTGAGATTTATGGTGGAATTAAGGGGTATTTATAGGGGATTTTGGGGGTGAATTTCCGGATTTTAGGATTTTTAGCTGTTGGGCCCTTGAGGCCCGTCACGTGCCAAACAGGAGGCACGTGACGGGCCAAACGGGAGGCCCGTCACGTGCCTCCCGTTTGGGCCGCGAAGGGCCCCTGGACCAAATGAAATGGGCCGTTTCGCGGGCTTGGGCCAGGCCAAACAAGGGCCGAATCAGGGCTTGGGCCGGGCCGAACAAGGGCCGTGCCGCGGGCCTCCACGTGTTTGGGCCGCGGGGCTGAGAAGCTGAGGCCCAGCCCTAGCCCATTACACGTGCCGTGCAGGCACGGCCCGTAACAGTAGCGAACCGGGCCGTGCCGAATCCGACACTATTACTGGCTGGGCTGGGCTGTCCATGGACGGCCCGGCCCATTTGACACCTCTACCGATCCTGAGACCTAGAGACCAAGAGCCACTTGTTTAAGCATCTCATGCCTCATTCTGTCTGCCCTTTTTCTTTTAGTTCCCTGCATGAGGATGAGAGCAATTCCTGTTGTCTTCATTGAGATTGATTATATGCTGAGGTGAAAGAAGATCCTCTAGGCTCTTAGGTGTGTTGGTGAGGGTAATCAAACCAAATAAAATCAACTTTTGCTGAAGTCTTTTTGCTTGTTTCTTTTGTGTCCACTTTTATCAAGAAAGAACCAATTGTAAAGCGCTTGCCAGTTAGACTTGGCAAATATTCATGGTTTTATGATTCTTAAAACCGTATTATTACCAATAAAAGGAACTATGAAAAGGCCAATCCTGTTTTAAATCTTTATTCTCTCCTGAGAACCGCATGCATTACAGTAGGGTATCTAAGCTATAGTTAGGTCTGATTATATTAATTAACCTTTTTCTACATGACAAGGCAGATTTAATATTCTTTTTCAAAAAGCTCAGGATGGGCTTTGAGATTCTGTCACTGAGTGGGGAAATTATTATCTTATTTTTCATTACCATGAAGGGCAGTGTCATACACCAAAGAATCTTCTCCTAGTCAAGCACAAATGTGGACTGAAATGATCTAAAAAAAAAAAACAACTGATGAAAGAAATGGTATTAGCTGTTTGATTATTCCTGTTTCTATAGAATTCGACAAAAAAAGTTACCCAACTGTTTATTTTCAACCATTAATTTGTATAACCATTTATGTACATGTCTTACATAACCCGTATACCAAAGAATATTCTTCTTGGTCAAGCACAAATGTGAACTGAAATGGCCTTAGAGACAATTTCTCTAAGAACCCCAAAAGCCTCTTCTAAGCTCAAGTGAAATTTAATGTTCAACTTTGAATTACCAACAATTACAAAAAGAACCCTTTAGGTTGTCATTTAATTTTGAATTCCTCCACTGAAACACCTTCTAGTGCCATAGAATTAGGCAAGATGCAAAGTTTAATAATTTTCTTCACAACTATTCCAAATCGTACCAGAAGGCAATTATGAAGTCCAATCTTAACCAGACCTCGAATCAGGGGTGGAACTTTCATATGAGATTGACCATCTAAAAGGAGAATTAAACGTTATAGCTCACTTAAGCTTAGAGAAGAATTTCATAATTTTTGCTGATTATCACTATTTTTGTCGCGCTCAATGAACACAAATAACACGATCGTTCACCTTTAACCGATAGCATTTGTAATCATTTATGTAGGAGGTACAACAAAACACATATGGGATCCACATTGGCACGCAGTCGTGAATAGCGACGCTTGGCTGTAGCATTTTCCATGGAATTAAGGACCACAAAATCACAGAAACACTGAGTCATGTTATTCTGGTACATCTGAAATCAGATTTCAAGAAAAAGGCTGTTTACAATGAATGAGTGGAAATGAAAATTTTGCAAGGACTATTTTGGTTTTCTTTTCTTTGCCAACTTATTTTAGCATTTGGATCCCTTTGTCCGGTTTCTGCTGTAGTTAATTGTTGTCACTAACTTTGTTGCTTTTGCAGCATTCATTAAAAAGCATAGTGCCCACCAAATTGCTTGCACAAATGATTTAGGCCCCACCCACTAGACAAAGACTTTGAGGGGCAACACCAACATATTTAGTAATGCAAAAAAGGGAGTGTCCTACAAAGAAAAAACTCGCCTCAGTAAATGACAAATTTGCCACTTTCTCTTTAGAAAAAGGCATCAACTTTTCTGCAAGTTGCATAGGAAAGCACTTTGTGGATACTTATTCTAATTTTGAAGAGAGCTTTTAGGCTGATTTAAGACCACATAAATAGTCTCACAGGCCCACAATTTTTGGCTTTCTTTGTTTCCTTCAATGTTTCTGAAAAATATTCCGGTTCTTCCTCTCTTATTATTATTCCAATAGACCATGCCCCAGTCATGCTTAAACACAAATTGGGTTCCACAGTAGAAGAAATACATTAGAAAGAAGAAAGAATGGTAATTCAAGGGGTTTTGGTCCGCAGGTATTTTTGGATTAATCCCTTGTGGTGGCTTTTTGATTCATAATTCATATCATGACAGAAAAAGAAGGCAAAAAAAATAAAAAAAAAGAAGGAAGAACGTGGGAGATATATTTTATTGCCTTAACAATAAGATAAAAATATAACTTCTACAAATTTTGTATCTAAACAAATGAAACATGTTTCAATATAGGTTCGGTCAAGAAAGGTGTATTAGAATATTATTATACAGCACTGGCCTTTTGCATTAACAATCACATTTTCTATTGAGAAATGTGGTTGCTGGAAAATAGCAATACACACAAAAAGTGACCAAATGAGCTGTGATGTGTTTGATTTGCGTATGCAATTGCAATTTAAGGGGTGCAGTTCCTTGTCATGTCCTCCATCTCTTGGTGCAAAGAATTTAAAATCCTTACGGGCCATTCATAGCACTTCTAATTATCTTAAATCTCAGTTTATATCAAGGTTCAATAATTTGTTCTTCAAAAAGTGTATGCTAAAATCTCTAACATCTATAGAGATGATGCTATCTTTGTTGAATATAGCAAAGATGAGCAGATTGGTTAGTAGGATAGCAATTTAAGGTTACTAAAGATTCACCACTTGACCGTGAGTCACTAAAAAATAATTTATATTTATGTAACTATACACAAGGTAATTTCATACTTGACTTCATTATAAGGTGACGATTTCGAATACCATCACCTCAAGTTAAACCAAAAAGAAAAAAGAAAAAAAAAGCACTAAATGGCTAAAGAGCTTGCCCAATAGCCAAGATGTAGTGGGTATTGGATAGGTAGCATACATATGTAGCATATTGCTGTTGGAAAAAAGGGCATCGAGGGCGCAGCATAATTTTTTTAAAAAATTTAATCAACTCCAACGCCAACCAAAAACATGTTCATGATGCTATATAACATAAATATTAAAGATCTAAATCATACCTTTTGAGATTTAGGAAACTGCACGTCTGACTGATCAAAGCGTTCCAAACAGCGACCGGAAGAGCCTCAACCAACTGGTCTTCTTTGCTATTCTTGTTTCCACGATCGGAGTGCGGGTGGGCACACGTCGTTCAATCTCCCTTTGGTATTCTTGAACTCCTTCCAACCACAAGAGAGCCAAAGGAAAAATCGTTCTTGAGAATTAAATAATTTTTCCTCTCAGGAATCTTTTGTCAATAGCATCCAAAAAGTCTCTTAAGTGATCTAATGAATAATGTGACTTACTGGGCTATTTATAGTGTTTAGGAAGTCATGCTTCCTTAACAATTAGGTTTCCCAAAGTTTATCTTACACACAGAGTCAGTTTTGCCACGTCAGCACGTGCTACACGTTACAACCGGTCGACCGGTGACAGAGACGTTATAACTCACCGGTCGACTTGTTCTTCACAAACCGGTCGACCTGACCAGTCGACCTGTCCTCATGAACCGGTCGACCGGTCTGCACTGGCAATAGTTGTTTTCCTAGTTCTTCAACACGAAAAACTTGCACATAGCCTCAGTTTTGATTCAAGCAACCTAATAGAGAAAATTTCTGATCAAAACAGTCATATAATAGTCTTCCCATATTAAACAACTCTTAAAACAATAATTCAACCAATTTATCTAGAATTAATTTAACAATTAATTCACCCGATAAATCACTCATGAATTAATTAACCAATCTCCTATTAACTTTGAACCTCTTTTATGGAAATAACACAAGTTACCAATATGTAGGAAATACACCGTATCGTTACAGGAAATTATGTGAGCTAGCAAAGGGACCCGATGGACATATATAAATCAAGCTCCTATAATCACAACGCTACTTGTAAACCAACAAGTCCGTCTCATGATTATAAAACTCTAGCGCTACTTTACTAAAAACCTAGAGCTGCACTGTCGATTTATATAGCGTATTTACAAAGCTCTGAGTAGCTCTCGTCCATGACTCAATATATTAGTGTATCATCCCCATAGGATATCCATAATTGACTTGAGGTCAAGTTCCGTTTTACCTTCCTGATTACATTTATCTTATGTTCCATTATCACACCATCAAAAAATCACTATTCGTACCATTACAAACAGTAAACCATTTGATAACACAGAGTAGTCTAATGACCGAGCGCTCGTATTTTTCAATCCATTGATAATGCATAAGAGGATATCATTGACTCTTTATAAGAGCTATGGATTCGACTATCTATGAATAACGAATCTACGCATACACGAGTCATACCCCTAATGTACCGGTAAGCGTACATTTACATAAGGTCAGGATGTCTCCCTTTAGTACATCAAAAGATACAAGTCAAGCATACGGGTTCATTATCCATCGCCGGATTAAGATGACAACATATAATTCGTTAAAAGTGAATTGTTTTATTCAAACAGAATTATTAATTAAAACAATTCAACTTTGGTCAAATCCAATATAGATTTCACCATTAGAAACTATATCAATGTCTCCACCCATGGAATCCCACCTCCGATGACCAAGACAAGCCGTCTCCGTTAAGAAGTAAACAACATAACAATCTTAGCATGAATAAAGTGCCCAACTTTATTCCCTCGATTGTGGATCATATGATTTAGACTATCATCTTTAGATTCTTGTCTTCCATATGTTCTTCACATTACATGCATGACCTAAAGATTTAGAATGACAGTCTCAGACTTTCAGTTTGCTTATCATACATTCAACTAATATGAACATAAAGATGACAATACATAGATATATGAAATAAATAAATCTTTATTAATAGTCAAAATGTCTCAAAGAACATCGTTACATTTATTTCTAAGGGCATAAATGCTAACAATTACTACTATATATATTTAATGGTGCTGTGCCTAACTTGATTATTAGGGCAATTTAAATGTATGCTTAAGACCTTCTGATCCGTGCTGAAATTAGCAAAAAGAGAAGGAAAAATGGAATATAAAAGAAACATTTTACTCGAGAGAAAAGAATGATTTTCCACTAAAGGAAATTTATTGGTCAAATTGAAAGAGATTTGATATTGGTAGTTAACTCATGACAAAACGGGGGAGAATCGAGTAGTTATAATGGAGGATAGAGGAATTTAAGAGATGGAGCGATATTGGAGGCAACAAAAGGCCTGTCGGCAAGGGAAATAATTGCCAAAAAAAAAAAATTGAAATTGTTCTTTCATAAATGATATAAGGAACAGATTTTTTTCAAAGCCTTCTGCATAATTTGAATTATGAGCTCTTATAATTCATATATACACATTAACATTTACGCCACTGAAAACAATGGTGTGCAACAAACCATTTAAACTAATCAAACTAATCTAAAAGAAAACTAAACCAAACAAATTAATAATCACTTTAGTTTGGTTTAAATTTTTTTTAAAAACCCATTAAATTAATTTGGTTTGTGGTTTTATTCCTAAAAAACAAACCAAACCAAACAAATTTCTATTTATATAATTTTTCTACTTGATTTTAAATGTGATTTAAAATTAAGATAAACACCAATTTTGTAAGTCTTATCACATAGAGATAAGATTAGAGTTCTACTAGAACTCTGACTACATCTTTATATATAGGTGGTATGAGAAAATTGGAGAATACATTTTTTTTTACTTGTTTTTGCACAGTAATAGGCATTTGAAACCAGAGGATTAAGAGAAGAAAAGTTCTTCCATTCTCAGGCCTATTTTGCTCATTGTTGAGATTAGTATGAGAGAACTTAGTTGAGTGATCATTCTCATTTATTAAAGTGCCCACAAACTAGGCTAGCAAGTTTAAAGGAGCTTTCTTCCTTCAGTATAAGTAAGATTCGCAGTTTTTGAGCAAAACGAGCTTTCTTCCTTCATTCCTCCCCTCAGTAGATATGTCGTCTCTTCATTTTCCTGCTCTTCTTCACCGCTTCATTCCCTTTTACATCTTTCTTTAGACTCTTTTGTAGTTCGGTTGTCTCAATTATTGTCCTGCCAATTTCCCCCACCACGGTTCCTCCTCCTTCGCCCTCTAACCAACCTTGCAACACTACAACAAAAAAGGTTTTTCGTGACTAAAATTTGTGCAACTAGTCTTAATAATTTAGCTAAAACTCCTAGTATGACAAAATTTTATTGTATGATGACGCCTTTCTAACAACGAGTTTTAATTTAGCGACACTAATTTTTTACTTTTAGCGATAATTTCTTTGCCAAGATTAATTTTTTACTTTTAGCGATGATAAGTTTTTAGCGACATGCGGATTTTTAACGATGACAAATGTTATCGATAAAAGACCATTTTTCTTATAGTGTAAATCACTTTTAAACCCATCTAAATTTTTGAGGGAGGAAAGTTTTGGCACAATGTTGTTGTACAACTCGGCAGACATCGGTTTTACATAGTAATGATTTTTCATTACTGTGCGACTCCCTTCTGGAATCACTTTGGAAGCTTCTCCTGCGACTTTTTCTTCACTCTTTTCCTCCAATCGTTTTTGCCTTAGACTTCTTCTCAACTCTAAACATCAGAGTCATTTCATTAAGTTTCTCCTCATCCAAAATGAAATGCATAATGTCATTTACTTCAATGTGTTTCTTATCCATAAACCTCTTGAAGAAGCTTCTAGTTAGAAATACAATATTATTGTACGTGCTGATCGGCCTTAAGTATATACCTTTCCCATATTAGAACAACTGTAGGCTTATCAACCTTAAAATTCTCGTGGTTGTGTATCGCATTGCCTATGTGGGTGGCAATTTAACACCAGCTTGCTTAGAATCCTTTGTTGAAACTGTTATCTGTCCTCCCACAGGTTTAGACCCGGATCCGGATGGTGTAACCTCAGCCATTGAGCAAAAAAACCATAATCGAGTTGAATATCAATTTATACTTCCATTAAATTTAAATAAATACTACAACAAAACTAACAACAATTTTTTTTTTCATTTTTTTCAGTTCTCCTAATCTGAAAAAAAAAAAAAAAACAAACAAGAAATTTGTTAGATAATAATTGTTGATAGAAATAATGGCTTAGTTTGGTATTTTTTTTCATCCTAAAATCAGTTTCTGCTTGTAGCAGAAGCTGATCTTAGTGTTTGGTAAATCTCCTCAAAAGCGCTTTTTGAAGAATTTTTCAAGAATCTACAGCCAAAATTAGAAGCAGCCTAAAGACAACTTCAGCTTTTAGATTGTGTAGAAATTAACATAATACAATTAATGAAACTTTTATAATACCCATAATACACCTAATAAAATTTAAAATTTATAATATTCCCAATTTAAAATTCAGACTAGTAATATAATATAATATAATATAATATTATATTATAATAAATAATATCATAATTATATTAATAACTCTAATATTATTATTTTATCATATAATATGATATTATAATTATAATATAATTATGATATGATATTATAATTATAATATAAGTATAATATGATATTGTAATTATTATTTTATAATACATTATATATTATATTGTATTGATATAATTATGTTTATTATATTAATAATATGATAATAATATTATTACATTATATTATATTGATAAAATTATATTTATTATATTAATAATATAATAATATAATAATTAAATATTAATATAATCTTATAATTCTAATATTACTTTATGATCATATAATATATTCATTATAATATATTTGTTTAATATAATATAAAAACTGATTATATAATATAATATATTATAATATAATATAGTTGTAATTTTTAATTATATTATAATTGAAATATTAATATTTCTTATGTAATATTATAATATGTTTAATAATATTATTATTATATTAACTATTTTAATAATATTATTATATTCTATATCATAGTTATATAATATGTTATTTAAAATAAATATATATTATATTGTAATTATATATATTATATTATAGTATAATATAATATAGTTGTACTTTTTAACTATGCACAATAATTCAATCTCATAATTTACCAAACGCTATTACGCTAATTTTGAAACCATCACAACTACTATAATTATAGTTTACCAAACACTCAGCTGTTTTTTGTAATAGCTGCTTCTTCCTTCAGTACAGTTAAAAGTAATTTTTTCAAAATCTACAGCACTACTAAAAGTCATTTTTCATTTCTCTCTCATTTTACACTAAACTAAAAAATCATTTTCATTTATGTTTTTTATTTTTATTGCGACAAACGCCGTTTTGAAAACGTTTTTATTTTTTCTTTCTCAAAAAACGTGAAAAATAAAAATGAGATCAATTCCAAACACGATCAATGTATTTTTGTGACCTTTTATTTACTTCTTATATATAGGGGGTGGCCCTAGAATGA
>NW_010366875.1:443804-479858 GCF_000414095.1 Morus notabilis
GTCTGTACCGGGGCTGCCCCGGGCCCCGGGGCCGCCCCGGTGCCCGTGAAAATTGTCAGGCTTTAAGGTGTGTTCAATAGGAGAGATTGTAAGGAGGATGATTGGGGTGGAGGGAAAGATTTGGAGAGATAAAAGAGTACGTTTGTAATTCGTTCTAAAATGATTTTTTATTTTTTTGTATGAAAATAAAAATGAAAACGTTTTCAATCTCAGATAGAAATTATTTTTAAAAATACGTTTGATAGTTTTATAAAAAGATTATTTTCAGTATAAAAAAATCTATTAATGTCTCTCTTTGCTCGAGAGAGGAGAAAATAAAAATAAAAAATGAAAAACGACTAAAAGTCATTTATCATTTCTCTCTCATTTTATAATAAACTAAAAAATCGTTTTCATTTCTATTTTTTGTCTTTAATTGTGCCAAACGCTATTTCTCTTCCGTTTTTATTTTTATTTTTTTCGAAAAACGAGAAAAATAAAAACAACTTCAAACACAGTTAAAGTATTCCATTATTTGGTAGGTTCAACTTAAGAAAGAAAAGGGTGGTGGATTGGTAATCCATGGGGCCAACTATTCTTTGATCCTCCCATAAAGGGAGGGATTGGGAGGGAGGGACTCTAACTCCATTATGTAATTACAATAGTGCCAATCTTTTTTTGACGTTTTGGATTGCTGGTTTTAGGCTTTTGTTTCTTTTTTTCATATTAGCCTGTTGTAATTGTCCGATTCAGGGCATTGCTGTGCGTGTAAACGTGAGGGACAGTAGAGAACCGAAATTGAGAAAGAAGAAAAAATAGGAAATGAAGACCTAGCCCAATCTAACAGCCCACTACCGAAAAGCAAGTATGAAGCCTCTTAAGGAAGCTTACTCCACCGACTCAATAAAGAGAACAAGGGGAACCCTCTTCTTCGACCAGTTGCCGAAGAACAGAAGGAAAAAAAAAAAAAAAAAAAAAGGAAAGAAAAAATAGAGAGTTGTTTTTATCTTGTTGAGAAGTTTGAAGTGAGTAGATCTTCCACTGCATTAGTATGTTTTTAATGAAAGTTTTCAATTTATCATTGTTGACCTACTTTCATGAGATTTTAAAAGTGTTTTCTAGATATGACGTGAAATCTTGTGCTTATTATAAACTAACTAAAATGTGATAATAGTCAAATTCTTGAGGAATGAGAGATTTCAAGATAGGGACCACGTAAAAGAGGTTCTAATAACGCAAAACTAATATTATACAAGAGAGTTTTAAATGTTAAAGAAAAGTATTTTAAAAGTAAAAATTATTCACGGTTCACTCACTGAGCGCAAGCTCATATAGTTTTTGTGATGCAGGTAAGCAAAGTCTGAAATAAAAGTTTCATTTGACTGAGCGAGAATGGTCTAAAGTCTCACATGACGAGTTCAGATATTTTTAGAATTGAAATTTGTAGTACTACGAATTCTGCCTGAAGATTATATTCGTCATAGATATTATTTCTCTATTAAACAATATTATTTGTTTTTTAGTTAACATCTCTCTCAAACTGGCGTTGTTTTTAACTGCTAGTTTGAAAGGGGCGTTTCACAATTTGGATGGATCTCCTTAGCTTCTAACAACTTAAGTGCCACAAAAATCTTTAAATTATAACATGATAATAAAATAAATACTCTTTGTTGTAGAAAATAGGCAAGACATTATATGGTGTACCATCTTGGGTAACAAGAATTGAAGAAATTCGTGATCATTCTGAGAATAACAGCATTGTATAATACCCAGTGTAAAATTATCTTAACATATTTATGCATCATCATAAGGTCATTTGTAAATTTTAGAAATATTATTGATTTATGGAAAAATTTCATATTGATACTTTTGTGTTTTAGTATGATTGTTTTTTAGTATCCTGTATTTTTAGTAATTTTAAATGGGTACCTTGATGTTTTAAAAAATCATTTTTTTAGTACCTTAAGGTGATTTTTTAAAATGTAAAATGTCAAAGTTACCTTCACCAAAAAACTAATAACAAATTTAGAAAAATTCTGAATTTTTTTTAAACATTTAAAAATTAAAAACAAAAATAATGCTTTAAATTAAAAATATTTTTTTCTGAATTTTTTTCTCAATTTATTAGTATTTGGTAAAGTAATAAGAATGATAAATTTGACATTTTACATCCTAAAAATGATCTAAAAGTACTAAAAAATAATTTTCTAAAACGTGAAGGCACAAATTTAAAATTACAAAAAATATAGGGTGCTAAAAGACAACTATACTAAAACATAGGATACCAATATGAAATTTTTCATTGATTTATTTTTTAAAATAAACAAGTGGAATCTAAGAGTTTTCAAAACTGATTCTGATCAAATTAGGCATCAAAAAGAACTTTAAAATGAAATCAACAAGTGATAAAGTTATGCAAAATTACTGAACTATGAAGGACATATATAGAAAGGTGGACAAATTTTCTTTCTTAATAAAATTATCAAATGTTGGTTTTTGTAATTTTATAGGATTAATTACAAATACTCCCCTTGAATTATACTCTATGTAATACTTTACCCCATAATCTTTAAAATATAACATTCATTCCTTGTGAATAATAAAATGTTAACAAAAAATCCCACTAAATAAGGTTTTTTAACTGAAATTGACATTCATTTTTTATTTTAGAGTATTTTTGAAGCTATATGGTTTAGAAATTTAGTTTAAATTTAAAATTAATTTAAATTTGAACTTTTAATTATATAAGATACATCTATTATTGATTGAATGTAAGTTAAAAAGTTTATGAATCTATTTTCTGGTAGAATAAAAAAATTTATGAAATTTTTTAATAATTAAATTAGTTTAAATTCAAATTTAATTTAAACCATAGAATTATTAGAATACCCTCAAAATATTAAATTAAATGTAAATTGCAGTTAAAAACTTGACGGATGAGGCTTTTTTGTAAACATTTCATTGTTCAAGGGGAACGAATGTAACGTTTTAAAGATCATGGAGCAAAGTGTTATAAGGGGTATAATTCGGTGGGAATTTTTATAATTAATCCAATTTTATAATTCAAAAGTAAACCTATCAGCCTTTTAATAGAACTGACCTATGCATGAAAACAGATTTTTTTTGTTCACAAACCCTATCACAAAAAATCACCAAATTTTATAGGCATCATGTAGAGACACATAAAGGAAGTTGTATGAAAAATTTTACACCAAAAAAAATAACGAAAACCTAATTTTCCATCATGAGCAATCTGGTCAAATGATTTTGAGAACACAAAAATTTCAGAGAGCATCATGAAAAAAATTAAAAATTAAGTGAAAGTTTTTGAAATTAAACTCATAAAATTAAGTGAAATTTTAAACTCATAAAACTGAAAATTTTTAAACTCATAAAATTGAAATTAAAAATTAAGTGAAATTTTTTGAAATCCCTAATATTTATACGTATCATTTTGAAAATTCCTAATCCAAAATAATAATCCTCGTACTATAGAGAAATTTATTGAAATCAGATAAAAGATTTCGAACAAATTCTTAGTTCTAGAAACATAATTAAAAGAAAAATTAATAACTCCAAACCACCATGTGAACGGCTTTTAAAATTTACAGAGATTATTATGACATATATGCCGACATTCCTGCAAAATGTAATAAAAATTAGACATCGTCAGACCCCGGTGACTACTACAAAGTGATCAAGTCATACAGCCAGATAATTTAAAATTTTGGACACCAGAGAGAAGAATTCTATATAAAATATAAAACTAATCATACGAACATCAAATTTTGTAAAACATATATAACCACGTAGGTAAAGAACATATCAAAAATTTAAAGCTAAATAAAATTCTTAGATTTAGATATCTGGGATTGAAACTCATAATATAAGCAAAAAAAATAATAATAATAAATTATATGAGATAACTAGGGTTTAAAGAATGAACTTGAAATCTTCACTTATCCTTATAAAATCTAACAAGTTTTAACTCCAATAGACCATGGGCAATTAAAGCATTGGCAAGAAACGATACAGACGGAGAACGAAGAATGAAAAACTAAGAAAGTATTGAGAATGATTACGAGAGGGTTAGGGTTAAGGAGGCAATGACAAAACATGTATATATACAGTCTTTTTGGTCAAAATATGAAGTTGTCTCTTTTTTTATTTTTTTGTGTTAATTTCTCTCTCTCTTTTTCTTTTTTTAATATATGTAATTATTAAGAAAATTTCAAAAATTTCCTCTCAACTATATCACTTGTGTTAATATGCCCCTTAAACTTTAAAATATAGATTTTGCCGTTGATATATTATAGTTCTCCGTATTTACCGCCACCAACTTTGAAACGTGCTATTTTTCTGATGGAATTGCGGAGTTGTCTTTTGGTTTAAGCGTAGGTGCAACATTTAGGGTCTTGACGGTGGAATTTTGCCAACAATCAAGATTCCGAATTCTAAGTATGAAACCTACTTGAAAGAAAAAAAAAAAGTTAGAAGCCTCAGCTTTTCAAATATTTAAAATGAAGAAACTAAAATAGGAATAGATAGGGCTGCAAATATTGAATCTAAGGTTTTTTTCTTTTTCTTTTCAATACCATCCATAAAATTATAGATCGGGAACATTATTTTTTTCGAAATATGAATATACCGTTAACGTGGCATTTGCTTTTCTTGTGTGTGTGTGTGTGTGTGTTAGTGGGCAGTCAAAGATGATTAGCCAAAATAAGGAGATAGTGTCGTGTTAAGATTTTGGTTTAATATCATAACTATGTTTTTTCCTTTCATATACACATACTTATGAAGAGCTTTTTTTAGAAGAACTAATAAATTGAAAAAAAAAAAAAATGAATTCGTGATAGGAAAGAATCAGGAATAGGATTCTAGAATCAAAAATGAATTTTTAATATAAAATTTATTTAAATAAAAAAGTATTTAAAATGATATGTTACGTTAGCAGGTCAATAACAGGTTACCCATTCAAAATCACATTTAATGAGATAATTTCAAAATTAATTCTCAATAATTTGTCATAATCTTTTATTAGTCAACTATTTAATCTTTAGAACCATTGGATAAATATCTCATGGTTAAAACAGTAATTGCCACTGATAATTAAATATTGGAGTAATTGTTAAAACTATACCTATACATAAATGTATATGTTAAATAATTTTTAAAACAAATAATTAGCTTAATTAATGTAGAACTGAAAGATAAAAAATACACATAATTAATTAATATGAAATCATGAAATTTATTTAATTAATAATAATTCAATTTAGACATTTCTTGTCATAGGGCTCTTTAAAATATCCACTGCAATGATCGTTAGTTCATAACAAACATTAAGATGATAAAACAACATGAAATCGAATAGTACACTTATTTATAAGTCAATTAAGTCTCATTTATTTCATAAAACCTTAGACGGCACTAAAAATGAGTTTTCTTGGACTATGTACACACGAAATCATCGAAAGATGGATGGATATATTTATGAAAAATTGAATTTTCAAAGGCAAGCAGAAAGAGCTACTAATTATTGGTTTGACAACAAATTATTACCTTTTGAAACTCGTGATCAATTATAGATTAGAAGTTATTAAACGTAATCGTAAGGATACGCATTAACAAGTCACTAACTTGCAAATTGTTGGTAGAGATGTAGACAAAAGTGAAACATATTGGTCAAGGTCTTTTAGTGCACGAGCGACATAGTGACGAGAAAATGGTACAGTAAAAGTACCCGTGTCCCGCGAGCGTGGGCTACATCAGAAGCCGCCTTCTTTACCATTAATTGGATTAGCCTATTCCCACTTAGCGCACCAAAAGATTGACGAAAATCTTTCCCATCAACAAGGAAAACATGGAGAAACTCAACACACAAATGTCATTTTCTATTTCTGAATTTATCCACTTGTCTAAAGGAAGATACGAAGAAGGGCAGTTGCCTTATCATGTCTGAACACAGGATGTTTGGTAAAAACTGAAAAAGGAAATAAAATGGGAAAGAAATAAATGAGAGTAAAATAGAGAGAAAGTAGAAAGCCCTTTCTTTCATTTTATTGTATTTAGTATGGATTCTCTTTTCTAATTTCTAAATCTTTGGGAGATTAAGATTGAGATTCTTTAAAGGACTTGAAATCACTCACTCTATTTATTTCCCATCTTTTCTTTCGTATCAAACAATCACAAGTAGTTACAAAACCGTTAATCATCTCACCCCCTCTCCCATTTTTCCCTCTTGCCAAGATCTTATATTCTTACATCATATTAATAAATTAGAATTACTCATTTTGATATTATGTTAAATTACTAATTTTTCTTGAAGCCTAATTAGAAGGTATGTATAACATAATTTTATTTGACTTTTTTACACCGTTGCCTTCCGAGCTTATCACACAGTTGCGATGTGCTCGCTAAATTTTTAATTTTAGTAATTTACTCTTTACACTACGAGTCTCTAGCAAACAACTCCCAATGAATGATGAAGTTGAATTTTTTAACCGAAATTGACATGTGATTTGCACATTGATCACTAATTAAGCATTGTAGAATATAATTGCTCTATATAGAAGAATATAAGGATTTTGGAATAAGCCTCATTCAACATTTTAAAGTCAGTTAAACATATCATTCAGAGTTAAGTAATTATTATATGTTTATAGTCATTTTGACTAATAAACAATTTACCTATCCACATTAAGAAAGAGAAATACAATGACATAAATTATATGACATTGATAAACTATTCAAATGTCAAGTTTTAATTGTGGGGTTGTATCACTTAAACATAATGATGTGGTACATCCAACCTACCGAATAACTTCTTCATAAAAATTGAGATTTACAGTTTCTATTATGATTGATACATGTTGTGTGAATTGACATTTTTTAATATTATTACCAAACAAGTTGGCAGGAACACGCCTGTTAACATAAAAATTTGTGATCATAGAGAAAGAATAAACAAAAAGGGCATTACGGTAAAACCTCGATCAAGAAATGTTCGATAAATTAATAACCTCGATTAAATAATAAAATTTTCTGGTTTCGATTTTAGTTAATGTACTAAATTAATAATCTCGCTGAATAAGAATAATAATATTTTTTGAATACCTTTAGAGCCCAATGAAAATATAAATTAATAATTATTCAAATACAGAAAAATAATAATAACATATAGAATCCATCATGTTAAGGACTTTTTTCTTCTAGGTATTAAATAAAAAAAATATTTACATCAATTTTATGTCTATGTATGTATTTATTACCATTCTATGTACAATATGCTTACATTAATTTTTCGACTTCTATGTACATGTATATATATAATATTTATTATATACATAATAACTTTTCAAATTATATATATAAATATATTAATTTTGACCATATTAATTTTGACTACATCTACTTTTTTGTTAATTTATTTATAACTCATACATGAATTTTGATGAAAAGATCATAATACATGTATCAAAATGACACATATTAATATAAAACTCTTATTAAATTAATAAATATTTATTTACAATAAAATTCATAAATTAATAAATTGTTAATAAATTAATAATTTCGGTAAAATAATATTTTTTTCTTAGTCCTAACAATATAATTATATAAAGGTTTTACTGTAGTACAGTTTGGCTTAACTTTATAAGCGCATGAACATAATAATAATAATAACAATAAATATAATAATAATAATAATAATAATAATAATAATAATAATAATAATAATAAATAAATAGACTATTTATATCATTAAGAGTCAGCTGAGTAAGAACTTATCCAACTGATTATGCGATGCCATGGCGGAGAAAATAATTGGACGACAGATCCCCGAACAATATTTTGTCTTCTGGAATCCAAATCAACCAACATTGTTGGTGATATATATATATATATATATACACACACACATTAAGCATCGCCCTTGTCGTTTCTTTAATCTTGGCGCCATCTAATGGGTCGCTGATTTTTTGCCACTAAGGAAAAACAAGTATGGCAATTCGACAAAATGTTTAGATCACCAACATGGGTTTTGAGCCAATTTAGATATAGCCAAAGGGTAACTAACTAGCTTGGCCAATCAGCCAAGACTTGATTTTGAAAGAATGTGGGCCACCACCAATTAGCCATGTGGTTTTGCAAAACCGACGAACATTTAAGCATGCTTCAAGTCTGTTTGTTGGTTTGTCACTCTCACTTTTATGAATCAACTCCTGCCAAGAAACCTATATGCGCACACAGGCAGAAAATATCCTTGCGCGCTAAATATCACTTCTAGTAATTATCACGTACCATTGATTAATTTTTTAACCACTAACAAATTAGACTCCTCACATACCGGCCAACGGGTGGTAATGACGTAACGGTGGAGGTCGACTAAACGGGCCGGCAGTTTCACTTAACTCAGACATTCATTTTCATTTTCTGCTGTAAAGTTGAAATTATACCTCTCATTATCTACTAATATATGACTTCAACGGATGTAATTTTTGTTGGTTTCTAAAATGAATTTTGATGCGGAAGCATGTGAGTAACAACAGATCGTGTATAACAAATATTTTTATAAAACTTTGATATACTTTATAGATTATATTAATTTATGCAAGCATAAATTAATCAAATTACTTTATTTACCTAGCGAACGATTTGGTCTATAACTTGAATTCTTTAACCACTAACGTTCCTTGCTCTAAGCTAATTTAGAACACCCGAATCTTTCTCGTCAATTCTTAAAATCTACGAAGACACGTCTGTGGGCACACCTGAAACAAAACGGGATTAGCAAATAAACACTCAAGGTTTTCACGAACACCGACACATGTACGACGTGAAATTTGGGAGAAAATATTTCATTTCCACACACCCTATAATTCAGCCACTTATGCTAGGAGAGAGCAAAAATTATGTTCTCTAATTTTCTGCAATCTCCTATTTATAGAGTAGTAGTCAGACTCTCAGAATAAGTCTAAACTTTATTTCCAAGAAAAACCTTGATAATTATCTCTCACTTTTAATTTGATTTTGAAACAAAATCCACTCTTTCTTATCCATATGTTGGCCGGCCACCATAGGGAGATTCCTCCCTGTGGTAGGCGCATACTGCAGGTAAAGAATAGGGTAAAATTATGCATTTATCCTACAATCTAATTTTCACTCAAATTCAAATTCCAATTTAAGTCAAACTTATATCAATTTGAATTTCAAATTGGACAACTTATAAAATAAGTCAATTAGATAACTTGGAGAGCAAGCAACTGAATCCTAGAGAGATTCACAATGTGTTGGGAGTTCACACTAAGGGTGGCAATTCGTGTTAGTGGATCATGTTCGTGTCAATCCGTTTATTAATCATGTAAAAAAACATCAACCCAAACACGACCTGTTTATTAAACATGTCAAAAATGTCAACCCAAACACGACCAATTTATTAATCGTGTTAATCGTGTCAACCGTATAACCCGTTTAAATTAATATATTGAATAAATAACTAAAATAACAATGACTTATTTAACATGGTCAAGACATGTTTAACATGTTTATTGGTCAATTTATCTTTTCCTTTAAAAAAATAAATGAATTTTACCTACAAATATTAAAATTCACATTATTTGTATTTAATATGTCATATAAACTTTCATGTTATATCACATATCACTAGATTGCAGAAGACACATATATTTAATCGTGTCAATTCGTGTCGCTTCGTGTTAGGTAGTCAACTCTAACCTAACCCATTTATTAATTGTGTCAACCCGATTATGACCCAAAGCCATTTATAGTAAACCCAAACTCGCTAACTTCGTGCGGATTTTGAGTCGTGTCGTCGTGTCGCTACCTGGATTGCCGGCCCTAGTTCACACTATGTGAACACTTTCACATGTGTGTTTTAAAATTCAAATTTAAATTTAAATAATCACATTGTTTAATTTATAATTAATTCTTAAATAATTATTCTTTAGTGTTTTATTTTAAAATTTTATAATTCTAAAATTATCATTTTGCCCTTAGTGTCTTGTAAGATTACAAAGACGATGCGGGGACTCATGGACCTATAATTTTGAGCTCCAATAAAATTAATAATTAATTAAACACTTTCATTAATTAATTAATTCTATTAATTCTAAAAGTTACTCCACTATAAACTTAGAATTACACGAATTAACCCTCAAGAGAATTAGTTATCTACTTCTTTCTTACGAAGGAATGGATTCCATTTCGTATGATAACATTCTCAGCTACTCACTTCATCATGTCTCTAAAATACAAGGAATAGGATTCATGATCTCAAAATCCGTACCGAGTAAATCAAAAGACACAAATTCATAATTAAGAACCTGCTACTAACTCAGTATTAAGATCATTCTATATATGACCATCGGTAGACTTAATTAGAATTTCTATACTTAACAAAAATTATCAGAAATTCATATTGTGTCTATGTCTCTGATCGACATAATCTCATTATGTGTAATATACTCATTTAATATCTCTCCATATTAACAGTGCGGATAACACCGTTCCATTCTGAATGGGAATGACATGTATTTGTAATGTTTTAATTAAAGATTCTGAATTTTTATTAAATTCATTACGAACATCGTTTTGATTCTTATCCTTAAATATTATCCTCTTGCATATAACACTTATATACAATATTTAAGGTCACATAAATAATCATAGAATTTTCAGTGATATTCATTAAATATTAAATAATATATGCACATAAAATAATGAATAAACTATTTTATTAGTTTAATGATAAATATCCTATTACATCTCATGCTTCTAAGATACCATTTCCTACAATCTCTCACTTGTCCTAAAGCAGGTGTAACATGTCTCTTATCCCAAATCCTTCTAAGTGTCTATCAAATACATTTAGTGGCAATGTCTTCGTGAACGGGTCAGCAAGATTATTCTCTGATGCAATCTTCAGAACCGCTACATCACCTCTCTCTACTATGTATCTAATCAGGTGATATTTTCTTTCTATATGTTTAGCACTTGTATGACTTCTAGGTTCTTTTGATTTAGCCACCACTCCATTATTGTCACAGTAAATTTTAATTGGCTGATCCATGCCGAAAACAACTTCCAGATCAGTCAAAAACTTCTGAAGCAATGTAGCTTTTTTTGTGGCTTCACAAGCTGCAATATACTCAGCTTTCATGGTAGAGTAAGCAACACACTTTTACTTTACAATTCTCCATACCACAGCTCCTCCATTAAGAGTGAACACAGATTCAGATGTCGACCGTCGACTATCTATATCCGATTAGAAATCAGAATCTGTGTATCCAGTGAGAGACAAATCTTTTCCAGAATATACCAACATATATTTTCTCGTTCTCCTAAGATACTTGAGAATACACTTCACCGCAACCCACTGATCTAATCCTGCGTTGGACTGGTAACGACTAACTACTCCCACTGCATAGTAGATATATGGTCATGTACACATTATGGCATACATTAGATTTCTCACTGCAGATGCATAAGGATACCGTCTCATATCTTCTTCCTACTGTGGAGCCTTAAAACATTACTCCTTTGAAAGATTAATGTTATGCCTATAAGGCAAATTCCTTTTCTTAGAGTTCTGCATCGAAAACCTGACAAGCACTTTGTCTATGTACGATTCCTAAGATAACGTCAATAGCTTTTTCTTATGATCTTGAATAATCTTAATCCCAAGAACATAGCTTGCCTCACCCAAATCTTTCATTTAAAATTGGTTGGCAAACCACTTCTTTACATCTACATTAATTCCACATCAAACCAAATGAGTAGAATGTCATCAACGTAAGGAACTAAGAAGACCACATTTTCTTCTTTCTTATACTTGTAGACACATGGTTCATCAACATTTTGATCAAATCCATAAGACTTAATAGCCTCATCAAACCTGATGTTCCATGATCTAGAAGCCTGCTTTAATCCATAGATGGATCTCTGTAGTTTGAAGACTTTCTGCTCTTAGCCTTTCTCTATGTAACCCTGTGGCTGATCATATAGATGGTTTCCTCAAGATAGCCATTCACAAAAGCTGTCTTGACATCTAGCTACAATATCTCATAATCAAAATATGTTGCTTAGACCATAAGTGTCTGAATGGACTTAAGCATGGCTACCGGTAAGAAAGTTTCCTTATAGTCAACTCTATCTTTCTAGGTATAACCCTCAGCCACTACCATTGCTTTATAAGTCTCTACTTTTCCATTCGCTCATCTCTTTTTCTTGAAGATCCGCTTTCATCTAATGGGTTTTACCCCTTCAGTTAGATCTACAAGTTGCCATACTAAGTTAGAGTACATGGACTCTATCTCAAGTTTCATTGCTTCTTGTCATTTTTTCTTATTAGAATCATCCATCGCAGCCTTAAAGGTCAATGGATCCTCCTTACCGCACAGTGATGATTTCTGCATGCCCGGTATACCGATCAGGTAACCTGCTTACCCTCTCACTACTACGAGGTGCCACATGAGTTTGATTAGGAATCGTGGTCTTATCTCTTTGTGCTCCGACAACTCTTACCGGTTGTGGTCCGATCTCATCGGAGAGTAACTCTTCTAGTACTACTTTGCTTATGGGCTTAAAATCTATCATATAGTCATGCTCTAAAAACGTGGCATTTGTCGACAAAAATACTTTTTGATCTTCCTGCTGTAAAATAGTCCTCCTATTATCCCTTGTAGGTATCCTACGAAGATGCATACTTCTGTCCTTGGTTCCAACTTCTCGGCCTTTTACCTTAGCACGTGTGTTGGACACCACCATATGTGAATGTGTCTCAACTAGGTTTTTGACCATTCCACAACTTTGGAGGCGTATTAGGTACAGACTTATATGGTACCAAGTTCAATATATACATTACAGTTCTGAGGGCATATTTCCATAATCGAGTAGGCAGTGAAGAATAACTCAATATTGATCTTATCATGTCGAGCAAAGTCTGATTTCTCCTTTTAGTAACACCATTCTGTTGTGGTGTGTTGGGTGCTGTCAGTTTTGACAACACACCTTCTTCAATCAAGTAATCCCTAAACTCTTGGTCTAGGTATTCAGCTATTTGATCTGATCGAAGTGTCTTGATTAGTTTACCTAATTATTTTTCAACTTCTACTCGAAATTCTCTAAACTTTCCAAAAGTTTCATATTTCCTTTACATCAGGTAAACATAATCATATCTCGAATAATCGTCAATCAAAGTGATAGAATATTCATAACCTCCTCTAGCTTGGACGTGTAGTGGTCAACATACATCCAAATATATCAGCTGATTAGTTGCTCCTAAAGCAACTATCCAAGCTGAGGTATCACCTTCTACTAAACATGTTTTAAGAACTAGCAAATTTGATTTACCTTGTTCTTTCCTTTTCTTCAGGTCCTCGAGATACCTTTTACAGTTTCTCTTCCAGTGCCCATCTCTGTTGCAATGGAAACACTTTCCTTTAGGTTTTTGGTCGGAGCCCTTCTTCTTGATCTTTTTTTTATTCCCTTTCTTACTTTCTGCCTAGTTATGGTTCTTACTCTTGTTCTTACCAGATCCAGCTGCAACAGTAACATTTGCTTATCCTTCTTTACCTTTATTGGTGGATTCAAAATTTTACAGGTCATTTAACAATTCGGTTAAGTTGGCTTTCCTTTTGTTCATAACATAATTGTTAGTGAACTGTTGAAAGGCATGGTATAGGCTTTCCAAGATGATGCGAACTTGGGTGTGTTGGAAAAAAATGGCATCGAGTGCGCCGCGGAATTTTAAACGATTTAATCAACATCAAAGCCAACCAAGAACATGTTCCTGATGCTATATAACATAAATACTAAATATCTAAATCATACCTTTTGAGATTAAGGAAATTGTGCGTCTGACTGATCAAAGCGTTCCAAACAGCGACCGGAAGAGCCTCAACCAACTGGTCTTCTTTGCTATTCTCATTTCCACGATCAGAGTGCGGGTGGGCACACATCGTTCAATCTCCCTTTGGTATTATTGAACTCCTTCCGACCACAAGAAAGCCAAAGAAAAAATCGTTCTTGAGAATTAAACAATTTTTCCTCTCAGGAATCTTTTGTCAATAGCCTCCAAAAAGTTCCTCAAGTGATCTAAGGAATAATGTGACTTACTGAGCTATTAGTGTTTAGGAAGTCATATTTCCGTAATAATTAGGTTTCATAAAGTTTTTATCGCATCCAGAGTCGGTTTCACCACGTCAGCACGCGCTACATGTTACAACCGGTCGACCGGTGATAGAGACGTTATAACTCACCGGTCGACCTGTTCTTCACAAACCGGTCGACCTATCTTCACTAAATGGTTGACCTGTTCGGTCGACCTGTCTGCACTGACAATAGTTATTTTCCTAGTTCCTCAACACAAGAAACATGCACAGAGCCTGAGTTTTGATTCAAGCAACCCAATAGAGAAAATGCATGATCAAAACAGTCATATAATAGTCTTTCCATATTAAACAACTCTTAAAATAATAATTTAACCAATTTATCTAGAATTAATTTAACAATTAATTCACCCGTTAAATCACTCATGAATTAATTAACCAATCTCCTATTAACTTTGAACCCCTTTTACAGAAATAACACAAGTTATCAATATGTATGAAATACACCATATCGTTACAGGAAATTATGTGAGCTAGTAAAGGGACCCAATGGATATATATAAATCAAGCTCTTATAATCACAACGCTACTTGTAAACCAACAAGTCCGTCTCATGATTATAAAACTCTAGCGCTACTCCACTAAAAGCCTATAGCTGCACTCTCGATTTATATAGCGTATTTACAAAGCTCTGAGTTGCTCTCATCCATGACTCAATATATTAGTGTATCATCCCTATAGGATATCCATAATCGACTTGAGGTCAAGTTCCGTTTTACCTTCTGGATTACAATTATCGTATGTTTCATTATCACACCATCAAAAAATCACTATTCGTACCATTACAAACAGTAAACCATTAGATAACACAAAGTAGTCTAATGGCCGATGGCTCGTATTTTCCAATCCACTGATAATGCATAAGAGGATATCATTGACTCTTTATAGGAGCTATGGATTTCACTATCTATGAATAACGAATCTACGCATACACGAGTCACACCCCCAATGTACCGGTAAGCGTACCTTTACATAATGTCAGGATGTCTCCCTTTAGTACATCAAAGGATACAAGTCAAGCATACAGGTTCATTATCCATCTCAGGATTAAGATGACAACATATAATTCGTCAAAAGTGAATTGTTTTATTCAAACAGAATTATTAATTAAAACAATTCAACTTTGGTCTGATCCAATATAGATTTCACCATTAGAAACTATATCCATGTCTCTACCCATGGAGTCCTACCTCCAACGACCAAGACAAGCCGTCTCCGTTAGGAAGCAGACAACATAACAATCTTAACATGAATAAAGCGCCCAACTTTATTCCCTCGATTGTGGATCATATGATTTAGACTATCATCTTTAGATTCATGTCTTCTGCATGTTCTTCACATTACATGCATGACCTAAAGATTTAGAATGACAGTCTCAGACTTTTAGTTTGCTTATCATACATTCAACTAATATGAACATAAGGACGACAATACATAGATATATGAAATAAATAAATCTTTATTAATAGTTAAAATGTCTCAAAAAACATCATAGTGGCTTCATCGATCCTGGCACCATTGACTTTAGTCTCGTGGAGGTGCTCATTCATGTTCAGAATATGTGCCTTAACGAATGTGCCACTCTTTATCTTGTCATTCATAAAAGCCTTTACAGAATCTAAATGGGTCTTCTCTAAAGGAGCTCTGAACATGGCTTCTATAGGCTCTATAATCTCATATGCGGTCTCCATATAGATTTAGACATATTGTGAAAATGTAAAAAGTATTCATATGTGTGAATTTTTAGCACAATTAAATATGATGCACATGAAAAATACATAAATCATGTTTTAATTTTAGGTTCCAATGATAATTCAATTTACCACGAGTATAGTGCCGCTGTAGGATAGGTCAAAATATTTACAAATTGAATCGAGATCTTCTCAATTAATAAATATAATCAAAATATCTCATATTTTTATATTTATCAACTGCCGTTATTTTGATCAAAATATAATCAACTAATTTAATTATGTTTTATGAGTGTAACCCATCATTTCAGATTCTACAGACTTAACTCTAGAGTGCGGAATCGGTGCTGCCGTGAAACCTCTTTTGAATCTCACAGTGTTGAACTAACGATGGATACCAGTGGATCGTATTATTATACAACCCTCTACCACTCAATATTTTACAAATATGTATTTTATTTGAAAATCTTCTCATGGTTTTCAAATTCATATAAATAAACAATTTATTTATTGGATATGTAAAATTCTAAAATTTAACTCTTAAATTCAATTTCACACATAACATAATTTTGCAACTTAAATCAATTAAATCATATTAAATCAATTTTAACGCATGATTCTTATTTTATTTAATTCTTCAAAACGCCTTTTAAATAAATAAAATAATGTGCGTGTATGCATGATATGTTATAAAATATATGAGTAGGCATACTATATTTATATGGCAAGTTATATGCATGGATATATAATATACAATCATCCAATAAATATAAGTATAAAATATGTAATCGGCTATTGAGATAAATTTGACTAGGTTTGAATGAATAATTAATACAACCAAATCGAATATAATAAATAATTTCAATAATTATTTTCTCCATTACATTAACGGGTCTTCGACTTTTGAATTCTTCGTTCTTCATCCACGGGTCGGATTTCAAATTCTTCGGGGCCAGGAACTTTTCCAGGTTCAATGGCACGTGCATCTAGGGTTATAAAAGCCCTTCGGCCCCGTAGGTGGCCCGATTGACCAAGCTGGTCGCACGCTATATGTGGGCTGAGCACGCGGTCTGGGAGCGTGGTTTGGGCGCGCCTAGGCAGGTGCGGGCATCGGCTGTCCGAGGTGCTTTAGGGCGTCACTTCTGGATTTTTTTGAGCTTCTTGTACTTGTGATTCCTTACCCTAATCTACCCAAATCTTAGAATTACAATAATACTAATTCCAGAATAAAATTACAATTAATTTTAATGAACGAATTTAACTAATCTGTGGAACCATATATTTAACGACCAAATCCATCATCCATAGATTCATTAACATGATTCAATATAAACATCCATAAATAAATGCAAGTGCCTACCCATCACATACATACAAATTAAATATCACATATTCAATACAATATTAATTATCGCATAATCATAGCATAAATTAATATAGTCTATAGATCGCTTGGATACCAATTATTGGTGTCCAAAACTATTTCGAATGCGGAAGCGTGTAAGCAACGGATCGTGTATAACAAAAATTTTCATAAAACTTTGAGATACTCTATAGATTACATTAATTTATGTACAAATAAATTAATCAAATTAATTTATTTACCTAGAGAACGATTAGGTCGATAACTTGAGTTCTTTGACCACGAACGTTCCTGCTCCAAGCTAGTTTAGAACACCCGAATCTTCCTCATCTATTCCTAGAATCTACGAAGACGTGTGTGTGGGCATACCTGAAACAAAACGGGATTAGTAAATAAACACTCAAGGTTTTCACGAATGTCGTTTTGATTATTATCCTTAAATATTATCCTCTCGCATATAACACTTATATACCGCATTTAAGGTCACATAAATAATCATTAAAGTTTCTGTGATATTTATAAAATATTCAATAATATATGCACATAAAATAATGAATAAACTCTTTTATTAAATTAATAATAAATATCCTATTACATCTCATACTTTTAAGACACTATTCCCAATAATTTTAAACTACTTGAATGCTATAGGTTAAGTTAATTTCCATTCTACATATGATTCTAGTAAATTGCTAAATGATTGTCGAATTGGGAGCGTGAGGATACTACTAATCCATTTTTATTGCGCAACAAAAAAAAATCGGTTCGTCCCACGATATATAATTGGTAATTAGTTTCACATTTTGACATGATCAAGAATGCATATGTAATAAATAGTCCAAAATCATTAGTAAATCATTAATATAGAGTGCCAATAAGACTTTTAATTTGTACATATTTACTAAAATTAGTATCATTGTATTTTCAACAAATGATAAATATAGCCAAATAACATAACATGCATGCAAATTCCCATGTGATAGATATAGTTAGTGTATAGGGTCTAAAACCATGTGCTAATGCATAAGGCGCTTATATATATTTGACAATAGATAATTGTGTAACTGATTGAAACTTTGCAGTAATATGTTTATCGCTGACGATATATATGTGTATATATATATATATGGATGGATGTATGCATAACTATACATATATATATAGTTATAAATCACAAAAAAGCCTGACATGGCCAAGCGTGAGCCAAATACTGGGGCAAGTGAAGGCTCTGCCAACTGTTTTGTTAAAAATGTATAATTTGCCAACTAGTTAAAAGGGGGTCACCTGCCTTGTTGTCTCCATTCAAAACAAGTCATTGAATCTGAATAATTTCCAACTCATGCACAAAACAGAAGAAAGAGAAAAATCATGATAAGCCAGCTTGTCAGTTACTAATTAAGTTGTTGGAAAGTTTGGTTGTATCAGCTTGTCAGTCTCAACCGAAATATATATACATGAGTTGTTTTCAACATTAATACGGATACTTCCGAGCCATTGAACCTAACTCATGAGGGCAAGTTTGAGAGCGATATATATGTTATATATAGAATGCATGGCTAAGGATATAACTGAAGGAAAATCCCACGTCAATATATATATGTCTTCTTTTCTAGCTATATATTTTCTGACTGTTCCTGTCGGGTCATTATTTTTTTCAGACAGATAAGACGACGACAGTAACAAATATAAACTTTCGATTTTATGGTCCACAATGTCGACGTTGCTTCACTTTTTTGTTTATCATTAGTCTTTTTAAGAAACACACTTAGCTTGAGAGGACATTTAAAACTTTTTCTTAAAAAAAAATATGTTAGTTCGTTAATGCTCGTTGTCCTAATTATTATATATTCTTTTTTTTATAAATAATTATTATATATTCTTGTTGTTCTTATAATTGTTTTTGGATATCTAACTAAGACATCTCTTTTATATAGAATTGTGGATGATGGTTTTAATATTTTTGTTCTTCAACATGCTAGCTTGTTTACTTTCAAGCCATTTTTTATTTTTTAAAAATTGTATTTTAAAGAATTTTCTCATTTATGTTTTTTTAATCGTATTTTAAATTTTTTTTATCAGAAATTTTTTTTATCTAGACTTCAACATGTTAGCTTCTTGCTTTCAAGCTTTTTATTTTAATTTTTTGTTGGGATTTATTTCCCAAATTCTGTATTGATTCTAATCGTTTTATGATTGGCATTATTTTGGGAATGATTGGCTGGTTGATTGTGTTTGAGAATAGATGTACAGCTGGCGAGCTTTTTATGGAAGGTTTATGTAAGATTGAAAACTTAATTAAGTTATTGTTTTTGAAAAGTCAACTATTGATCATAAGATGGTAAATTATTAATTTGTGATTTGATTGATATTTGATGGAGATTTCGTAGCTGGATAATCTTCCTCTGTCTCTTAGGAATGTGTCAAGATTCATATATCAATTTCGGAAAGGTTTCAGAATTAAAACAGATTGTTTCTGACTGGTTTTGAGAAAGTCGACCTTGACAGCTATGTTGTAGTTATTGTTGCAACAAGGATCTGCAACAGATTTGGTTCAACGAATTAATTGAAGAGGTCGTCAAGCTGTTATCATTTTTGCTTATTTATTCAAAGAGTCTCTTGTATCTCTGTACACCTTTTGATTAGTTTTGCTGGGTTGTAAGAGAGGTGAGCACTTGTATTCAAGAGAGATGATTTGAGTGTTTTTTTGAGAGAAAAACTTAGTTGGAAGGATTCCAATGTTAAAAAGTTGAAGGGATCTCGTTGTTCAAGTCTATTGGGAAATTGCAAGTTCATAGGCGTCTTCTTAGAGAGGAAGCCTCGGGTAGATTAAGTCCAATTGAATTGTAAAAGAGTTCTTAGTGGATTGTTCATCATTTGGGCGTGGCCCCGCGGAGTAGGTTGTGACCGAACCGCGATACCATTTCTCTCATGTTCTTTATTTTACGTCTCTGCATTATTTATATTATCTTACAAAGTATTAAAAGACTCAAACCGGTACTAATATTTTTATTTTTTAAAAATTGTATTTTAAGCTTTTTTACTTAACTGTTTCTTAATTCTGTTTTAACTTTTTATCTATAGATTATATAAAGTGTAGACGAATGTTGCACCTTTTGTTATTCAACTTCTTACCTGCACACTGAAATGTTTCTTCCACATTTTGCTGCATGTTTTTACTTTAGCACTTGCTTGTTCTTTTTTTTTCTTTTTTAAATGTTGTATTTTTAATATTGTTTCCAATTAAAAAAAAATTTCACTAATTTTCTATTTAAACACCTCATTTAGTATCCATTTTTATTATTTTGATAAATATTTTAACTTGTGAATCTATATACTCTTTAGTATATATCTATACTATTTATAGTAGGGAAGATGTATCTATTTTTTCATCCATCATTATGCATAATATGAAATTTTTTATTTTCGTACAACCATAATTTTATTTAGGTTAAAAATTTGTAACTTCAGAATAAGTTCACACTGTTATTGTAAAAAATTTTATCATATTATTTTTTAGTTTGAAAATTAATTAGTAGTTGACTATATTTATTTACACGTATTGTTATTAAACATTGCTCGCATCCCTACAAAAAGGGAGAAAAAAAATACTTTTTTAGCATTTGGTTTTTAAGTTCAACTTAAATTATAAGTTAAATTATAATTAGGGTTAATTTCATAAATAGTCTCTGAGGTTTACACTTAATCTCACTTTAATTCCTAACTTTTTAAACGTCACACAGATGGTCCTTAAGGTTTTATTTTGTTTCAGTTTTGGTCATTCCATCAACTAAGCATTAAAGTTTGATAGAATCTATGTAAATTCGTCCTTCCATCAACTGAGCATTAAAGTTTGATAGAATATGTGTAAATTATAGTTTAAAATTAGTAATAACTAAAATTTTGTGTCTATCTGTGAAAATTAAATTTTGATTTTTTGTATTATTTTAATCTCTAAATTTTATATGTTTCTAATTTTACTCCATAATTTTAACAGAGTCCGTCAAATATTTAACACAAAAATAACAGAAGAACTGAAACTGAAACAGAATAAAACCTCAAGGATCAATTGTGGAACATTCGAAAAATCAGGGACTAAAATGGAATTTAGGCTAAACCTTAAGTACTATTTGTGAGATTAACCCATATAAGTATACTTAGTTGTTCCTTTTCATGGATAAAAAACATTTTTTTTATGGAAATTTGTTCAAACTTTAAAATTTTAAATAAATAGAAAAACACATGCAAATTGCAAAGTGAAATAAATGTTGCTGAAGGGCACGTCCCCATTAAAAAATGTTAGAATCGTGGGGCCGTGGGCTTAAAATTTTTTTCTTCGACATTATGCTTGGTTGCTTCCAACTTTTTAATTTACTTTTTTTTTGTAGTAGCACCTCATACTTGACTATTAGTTGACTTTTTTTATATTGATATTATGGATATATTTATAAATAAATCGCTATTACTTTATATATTAGTATACACTAATATATTAATGTATTAAATATTACTTATGTTAATATAATAAAAGTAAATTTGTTAATGTACTAAGTATGTATTATTATTTTTTCGTCAATATTTAGTATGTTAATATATAAATATATATATTCGACTTGTTGTGTGTGTATATATTATTATTATTATTATTATTATTATTATTATTACGTTATATATTTGTTAATTTTCTAATATATCAATGTATTTATTAATTTATAATTGATATATTAAGTATGGTTCATATTGTTTTATTTTATCTATTCAAGTAGTTTTTTGTCGCAAAATTTAGTATGTATTAAATATTATATATATATATGTTATCTTTTTACTATTTTTGTTATTTTTTGTTAATATTATTATACATTATATTTTCGTTAAGTATGTTAATGTATATATTGTTAATAAATTACTTTATGTTATAAATTTTTGTGTTGTGATCTGGTGCTTTATTGCTACTTTTGGATGTTGTTACGTAAATTTCAAAAATTTATTGTTGGTTTTTTCAACTTTATTTTCTGTTATCTAATTTTTTTTATTACCTTTATTTTTTTTAATCAGATTTCTTTGTTATCCATTTTTTTATTTGTATTTTCTTCATTTTTTTTACGTTTCTTGATTTTTTTTTTTAAACATGCTGTCATTTTTTTTTTTGGTTGGGTTGTTTATTTGGCTTATTATATTTTTTAATTGTTTTTTTTTTTTTGCTAATATAGAATACTCTCTTTTTTACCTTCTTATCTTTTCTTCCCCTACTATACAATTTTTTTCTTTCTTTTTTTAATATGTTGCACTCATAAATATTTTTTCTCACTAATATCCGTGTTGAAATAATTTATTCTTATATTTGTGTTCCTATCTACACTTGATATACATTGAACGAGTTCGTCCCCCCACTATCCTTTTTTATTTTTTATTCCCCTCTTTTTTCATTGTTATTTATGTTTTCTAAATAATTACTGAAATAATTTCTTCTCATATATTATCCTTATCTACACTTATATATACTTAACGGATTCTCTCCCATATGAACAAACTTTTCATCTTCTTTTTTTTTTCCCTACTCCCTTCTTTTTCCCTCTTATCTTTTCTTCCCCTTCTATATAATTTTTTTTTTCTTAATATGTTGGCCTCGTAAATAATTTTTTTCTCTAATAAGGTTGAAATAATTTATTTTCATATATGTACTACACTTATGTAAACGGACTCACCCATGAATAAAACATTTCGTTCGTGGTTCTTTTATGTTTACTTTCATTTTTTTTTCCTTTTTTTTATCCCCCTCATTTTTCATTATTACTTATTTGTTCTCATATTTGATCCCTATCTACACTTATATATACTTAAAAGACTCTCCCCTCAGGAACAAAACTTTCATCCACGGTTCTTTTATGTTTACTTTCCTTTTTTCTTTTCTTTTTTATATCCCCCTCTTTTTTCTTTGTTACTTATTTTTTCTTATCATACATTCCTTTTTACCTTTCTCAAATGTCATAAATCAAAAATATTTTTCTAATTGCCCCACTAAAATAATTTATTCTCATATAAGTATTCCTATCCACACTTATGTACACATACTGAATGGATTATGTTAGGTATGTTTTTCAGTCGGTGTTACAAAGAGTGTTGCAACACTAGTTGTAACACTGATGACAGATACGTTGAAATTAAACTAGCAAAAACACGAAAGAGAATTGAAAACGTGTAGAAACAGAAAGTAATGCAGGGAAAAACTAAAGAACACCAAAAATGATATCGCAGTTCGGTGCGCACACCTACTTTGTGGGGCCACACCCAGACAGTGAACAATCCACTAAAATTAAAGGATTACAAACACCAATCGGACTTATACACCCAAGGGCTCCCTCCTTGACTTTGTTGTCGCCGTGTCGAATCTCCTTAATGGCCTTGTCCAACGAGCACCACTCATCTTCAAACTGCGTGGCAAAATCCCTTTAGCTGGCAGTGCGCTTTCTCCCGAAAGCTTATAATCCTTCTCCCGAAGGACGATCTTCAATCAACACATAAAGACTCACTCTCACATAGACTTTTTCTGAATATTTCTTCTATAAAAACTATGCCCCATAATATGACTTTGAATTGCTTTTTAAAACCATAAAACACAAAAGCTCATTTTTTTTCTCTTCCAAGGCCCTCACTTCAAGTACACACATGCTACATATATAGCAATAGCACCAATCCGGATTTTTCCTTATTTTGCAAAGCACATGCAGCATATACTACTTTTCATATGAGCACATTTTCTCCAACAAATCTGCAAATCTCCTAATTTGAATATGTCAATCAAATCTTTCAAATCTTCTTTGTAATGTCCTGCCAAATATTAATTTTCATCAACAAAATCATTCCAAATTCGGAGCAATTAGCAACCAAAATTATCTCAAAATCTGAATCTACATCAATCATGAACTTAACCCTATTTTTAAATTTTGTACAACCCAATTCCGAAACATGCCAACTAATAAAATCCTAACAGATTCTTCTCCTATAAACAAAACTTTTCATTCATGGTTCTTTTTGTTTACTTTCCGTTTTTTTCTTTTCTTTATCCCCTTCTTTTTTATTGTTACTTCTTTTTCTCTACTACACATCTTTTTTTTTCCTTTTTTCAAATGTGACTCTCAAAAATTTTCTTTAATTGTCCTATTAAAGTAATTTCTTCTCATATATGTCTTTATATAAGCTTTTTGTCTCAACTACATTTTTTCTATGGATGTCCTCAAACGATAAAATATTTCTCCTTTTTTTCTTGCTTTTTGCGTTTTGCTTTAGTTATTAGTCCTTCCTTCTTTTTATTTACTTCTTTTTGGTCCATTATGTTTTTTCCTTCTCACTTTTCTACTTATTTTTTGTTGGGGAAATCTATCTTTATCTATACTACATTATCAAAAGAGAATGGATTTTTACAGAATGCTATTAAATTTTTCTACAGAATCTTGCAATTTTTCTACAATTTATAATCCGGGATGGGCTAAAATGAATTACCATGGTAGCTGCGGCTAAAAGGGCAAGTAATGGAATGGTCTCCGTGACGGACGGCATGAATGAGAGCAGAGACCACAGTTTAGAGAATTCTCTCTTAGCTTTAACTAGGACGAAAAGTTTTTTTTTTTTTTTTTCGCTTTTTAAGTGACACTTATAAAAATCAAGGGCCATAATTAAGTCTGATTAGATCAAGGACTGAAATAAATCGGAGTATGTCATCATTTAAAGACCAATGGGTGTTGATGTTATTAAATGAATACTATGGACGCGTTTGGAACTCATTCTAAAATAATTTTATTTTTTATATGAAAATAAAAATGAAAACATTTTCAATCTCAGACAGAAATCATTTTTGAAAATGCGTCTGGTAATTTTATGAAGAGATTGTTTTCAGTATAAAAAAAAAAACTCATTAATGTCTCTTTCTCTCTCTCTTTGTTCGAGAGAGGAGAAAACGAAAATAAAAAATGAAAAACGACTAAAAGTTATTTTTTATTTCTCTCATTTTACACTAAACCAAAAAATCATTTTCATTTCCGTTTTTAATCTTTATTGCGTCAAACGCCATTTTAGAAACGTTTTTATTTTTTTCTCAAAAAACGTAAAAAATAAAAACGGGATCAATTCTAAACACAGTATATATATTTTATTTTTTGCGGATCCGTTAAACTAGTTGAGGATTAGATTAATAATAGGGTACTTCTTTATTGTATAAATTATAAACTGTGGATTGATCAGTCTTTAATTAAAATAAATATTAATTGCTACAAAAGATAAAATATTGAATATTAATTTCAATTCTGAATAATATATATGACACAGCGGCTTTAGAAAAAATGACAAAGAAATTCCAACAAACAAACAAACAATTTTAATTAACATTATTTACTTAATATACTTTAGATTGATTAATTAGAATATATGTATTTATAAAGAGTACAAGTGCAACAGTCCCAGATATATCAGATTCTCATTATTTTGCTTGGCTAGCTAATTATTGTTAATACTGTAATCATTAGATTCATGCACCTTGAATAACAACTAATGATTAGCATCCCAATAATTAAGTTGTTATTACCAAAATGTTTTAAACCTTGCAGAAAAAACCAGGATAGTGGGAAGTTGAGCATCTTTTAGAAAAGCCTAAAGCAAAACAACATCATCATTACTGATATTTTATTATAATATGCAAAAGTTTTTTTTTATACTTTTGTTGCCACTGTCTTTTGTCTCCTTTTGACCTTGTAGAGAGCGAATACTAGATTTGCAACACCATTAACTATGGCTGACGCCCCCAATCCTTCCACTTACAGTAGCAAAAAATAAAACAAATAAAATAAAAACTCCACATCATTTCTCTCTCTCGTCTAAAGCTGAACAAGTCTATAACCGGACAATAGAGGACGCGGGCTAGTTTCTGGCAATCTTTTTGGGCAAAAAAAAAATTTTTGAAAAGAAAGTTTTCAAAAAACCGGTTTTTTTTTTTGCCTTTTTTGTGAGGGGACGAATTTAGTAAATTATTTTTTTTAATTTTTAATTTTAATATTTCACCTTTTAAATTTTAAAAGTCTCTGTAATGTTAGTCAAATTAAGAATAAAATTTTAAATTTCTGACGGATTCTTCCATGTGAACGTTTAGTGAGGTTAATTTTAATTTTTTTTATATCGATTTGATTCCCATATGTACATTATGATTGAAGATATTTTGAAACTGGGGATTAACTATTTTGAGACAAAAACAGAGGTTCCCCAATTTTAAAAAAAAATTAATCATAATTTTTATTCGGGAATCAATTCGATGCAAAAAGATTAAAATTAGTCTTATTAAATGTTCACATGGAAGAAATTATATACATTTTTTAACTTTGTTTTCAATTTAACTAACATTACAACGAATTTAATTCAAAGTTTAAGTGGTGAATTGTCAAAATTAAAAATTAAGAGACCAATTTGTCAAACTTTTAAATTTAAGAACAGAAAAGCCTTTTTTTTTTTTATTAGAACAAGATTCTAGGGGAAAAAGCTAAAGATTTTAAGGCCTCGTTCAATTCAACAATTCGAGTTTTTAATTTGAGTTAAAATGTGACTTTATGCGAGGGCTTTTAACTATAGTAAAAAAGTTAAATGTTACTTTTTATGAGAGCTTTTAACTGTAACAAAACTGGAATTGAAAACCCAAATCAATGAAATGAACGAGGCTTAAAAATAGGACGGATTCCAAGAGAGTGAGACTGTACGACAAAAAAAGGGGGTTCTTTCAAGTCAGGGATGGAACTTCTGTTGAGGAAGTTCTAGCAAGGGGGTCGTCATTCACCAGAATAAATCCCTACTAGAATTAAGTTTCATTTGGTATGAGGGTTCTAAAATCGAAACTATGATTCTAGTTCAAATATTTATTTGCAAAAGTAAAAAATGTTTCTTGAAAACTAGTGTTTAGTTTAGATTGTTCTGGTTCAAAGTTTGAACCTTGATGTGATGTTTTAAATCAGAATCACCTTAAAAAATAAAACCAACCCTCTCTTAGTTTTGGATGGTTTAAACCCTGATTCTGATTCCGGTTTTAGAACCATAGTTTGGAACTCAAGTTCAATCCATGAATCATAATTCTGGTTTTAAAATCAAAACTACCCTAATTTGAACCCTCACATCAAACACAACCTTAATCTTTTATGTAAAATAAAATTAATAATTTAAAATACATCAATTGCTGGTATCGTATTTTTCATACCCTGTGTAAACCTCTGCTAAAACTTTACACGCGCGTATATATATATATATAAACAATATATATATGTATGGTTTTAATGATTAGCCTATTATTTATTTATTAATATGTATTATTATTTTAGTTGTAGAATATTAATTTAAGGATACATAATTAATTAACAAATTTATGACAATTAATAATATTATATTCATATCAAATCATGTTATTTAATGATACCTATCGATTGAAATGTTTCTGAAATATATATTTCCAATCTGTATTTCCAATCAATGCAAAAGTAAATCTAATGAATATATTCACCTCTAGATTATTATCTCACATCTATCAGATTATTTTATATGCTTGCTCTTATCGGATTATTTCTATATATATTAGGTTCTAATTTGTCGGAACCCTATCCCCGAGACTCATACCTGCAAGTACCCGATCGATCTCTGTCTTTTCTAGGGTAGCTCAACAATTAATATAAATTACATATACTTCTTAATAAGGATCATCATCTTTTAGATAGCAATACAATCATTTATGTGACGTTTGGTAAAGAAATTCGTACCCTGATTCGAATCATGATTTATGATTTACTACAGTATTTTCTCTCACAAAAAATACACGTAAATCGAAAATGATTCTAATCTATGAACTAAACGTTTTCGAAGACTCTCGAATTAACTATGGTTGACCAATGAACATTTATCGTCTTCCTCAATTAAATCCGAGGCGATGTAGAGTACGTATAGTAATAAACGTGCTTTCGACGTCTTCGTGAATTTCCTTTAATTATTTCCCCCTTGGAATATAAATACGCATAACATATACATATCGAATCGCTCGCCCCACTAACCAAGTAAGGTCACGTAGTGTGGTGATCATATTCTTGATATGTGTTTTGGACTAGAAAGTAGAAACGACAGAAGATGCCTATTTATCCTTGTTTTGGACTAGAAACGACGGAAGATGCTTATTTATCTTTATTATTACTCTAATTTCGCTTTAATTAATTAGTAGGGTATTTTACATTTCAAAAAAGGCTAAAAGTATTGAAATACGATTTCTAAAAACAGTATTCATATAAAGTTATTAAAACATAAAATATGTAAAAATAATTACGCTCTATGTTATAGAGGGCCCATACAAATTTTTTCCCTATTATTATCTCCTCCTCCTCCTCTTCAATTTAACAAGTACTCGAACTAATTTGCATCTTATTCTCAAGATCACAAATATATGCTTACATTTGTGAGTCTACATACATATGAATAATACTAGGGACCAACTTAAATCTCAACTCTTATATACTGTGACATGTGAGTAGTCATTTTTATATTAGTGGGTGCTTAAAAATATTATCACGTCAATTAGTAATAAAAGATTATACCTACTAATAAAAATATAACAACTCACACGTTACATTAATTAATATAAAAAATTAAGATTGAAATTAATAACTCTAGCATTACTCTATATTATATATATATATAAAGGGTGTTTGATAAAGAAAAAGAACACAAAAGGAAAGAGTCAAAGAAAAAGCAAAAGACATCCGAATCATTTTTGGCTTGTTCGCTTTTTAGATTTGAGTTTTTAATTCGAGTTGAAATGTGATATTTTTTAAGAATTTTTAATTGTAAAAACTTAAAATTAAAAACTCGAATCGATGAGATGAACGAGACTAAAGTATAATCTTCTGGCGCTCAGGAGTAGACTTTTGTAGCACTTAAAGGTGGATTTCTCTTTAATGAGCAGTTAAAGAGAGGTATCTATTCGCATGATTAAAAGTATACTTTTTGTAGTACTAAGACATCGTTCATTTCACCGATTTGAGTTTTCAGTTTTAAGTTTCTACAGTAAAAAGCACATCTAACTTTTTCTGCTACAGTGAAAAGCTCTCAGAAAATATCACATCTCAGCTCGAATTGAAAACTCAAATCCGCGAAGTGAACGGGGCTTTTTATCTCTCTCTCTTAGGAATTTGAGCGCTGATGTAGCTAAAAACGGCCTTTATAGTTTCATAGTCGATTCATTAGGGTCGTCACCTTCTAGATTATGGAAGTATCCACCACCTTCTAGATTATGGAAGTATCCACCGTTTTCTTTGTCTTCAAGTGCACCGTTCATTTTGAGAACAAATATCTTTAATTTTTGTTACCAAACAAGTATTCACCTACGCATTGTAAGTTGTAACGCATCTACGTACGTCGGCGATGAGTACGTGCTCTCACGGTTTTTTTATTTTTGGTTTTATTTATTTTATATTTAGTTTTTCCAAATGCACGTCTTCACTAAAATATACTGACAATTTTTTTTTTTGTGTGTGTTGAACATAAATATTCCCACTTAATTAGATTTCGTCCCATTGAAATATAAAATATTGGTGCTACAAAAGTACTCTCGAGAAATTTATTTATTTTATATGAAATATATTTTTTAACTTAATCGCATAATAACTTCTTTAAATGGATATCAAACGTGAAAAACAAAAATAGCTTAAAATTTTTTAGAATATTAATTTAATGGGTCATGAATTGAGAACTTTTTATTTAGAATAGCTTCACTTAAACGAAGAAAACTTTTCACTAATGCCCCAAAAAATATATGTATATAATCTGAATATTATACAGCATATATTTTTTTGAAGTTAATTGATTTCTCTAAAAAAAGTTGACAAACTCCATTATAAAAGTATAGCAAATGGAATGAAAGCGACTTGATTTATTTTGCGACGATTCACAGCCAACTACTCTAGTGCGCAATGAATAATCTTATAGTTGGGAAAAAAAAAAACATGAATGCTGCTATTCAATACTCAATAATGCATTATGCTATATATATATATATATATTTACGCTAGTAAAACATATTTTTCACATTACCAGGGGTGGAGCTAGCTACCTTAGTACTTCTAAAAATGTTTTTGTTAAATTCCAAATTTTAACTTTTAATATATTTTCTCAAGCTTTTTTTAATAAGCTAAAAAAAGTAATAACTGATGTCAGAGATGATTAACCAAAATCGTCATATACTAAATTCCTAAACTCAAAATTAGTAATGAGAAAAAAAAAAGAATACAAAAGGGTTTAGCAGGAAAACAAAATGAAAAAGAATGCCATCCGAAAACTAACGAGAAAAGACAAAACAAAAAAAGTACTACATCCCTATATTAAAAATAAAAAACCAGAAGCCTCCCTCATAAGAATGCCCCGAAACTCGCACTTGGAAGAAAAACTACAAACATGCGTGGTTAAAAACTCAAGTAAAAATCCGTTGAAAAATAATAGAGAAAAAAAAAAGAGTGCATATTTACTTTATAAAATCTGACAAAATTAAAACATCAAATAAACACAAATCCAGCACACTACCTATTATATATATATATATATATATATAAATAACTGCATTCCACTTTATTATATGCTAATTTTAATATATATATATATATATATATAATGATTATACTAGTAGTGTTCCTACTTTCTTTTTTTCTTCTTCTTTTTCTTTGCTGTATAATTGGTCAGGGAAGCGCCCAACTGCCTAGTGATGTGTAAGGTTTTGTTTTGTTTTTTTATTATTTTTTATTATTCTCTATTTAAAGATGGTGTAAGTGACATGTTAGCCATGAAGACGGGACATATAATAAATTTTTTTTAAGGAATACAGTTAAGTGGTACTCGTCTTTCCTAAGATGCATGTATTTGGACGGTGTACAGTTGACCTGTGGTTCTACAGTTGACTCGTGCACCTGTTTCTTTGGACACCACACGTAGAAAAAGAGGGCCCTACTTCTCCGTCGAATCAATTGGGGTCGAGCCCTTGAAATTTATTAGGAAACGTTTAGTTCATGTATTAGAATTATAAGATTAGAATAATTTTTAATTTACGTGTATTTTTATAAGAGAAAATACTGTAACGAATTATGAACCATGATTCGAATCAGAGTATAAATCTCCTTACCAAACGTTACCTTAAATTAGAAGATAGGTGACAAATACTAGTACGTTTGTTTTACTACTCAAATTAAGAGCATTTTTAATACAATGTTATAATTAATATATTAATTATAAATTTAATATTTAAATGTAAAAAATACTCTCTAATACAATACTATTTATTGTTTTAAATTTTTCATATGCTATATTTTATGGTAAATTTTTCACCAAATATAATATATGAGAAATTTGATATTTAATTGTTATTAGTTAAAATATTTACTTTTTCATGTAATCATTGTAATTTTTGTATCTTTAAATTATTTTTAAAATAAAAATTTACTTTTACAACTTTCAAAACTTAATAATTATGGAAAAAAATAAATTTAACATTTCAATTAGCATTATGCATTGAAGCAAAATTGAAAATAACATACCATATCACACTTTTTAATGATACATATATAATTGGTATTAACATTTGCATTGGAGATGGTCTAAGAACTTAGTTGTGTATGTGAGAGAAAATACTGTAATAATAGAACTTAATTTGTATATTTTATTATGGATTAATATCTTTTTTAGTCAAATAACTATATTTGTGATCAAAAGAGTATTAATCCAGAGGAATTGGTAAATATTCAGACTCATACAATTTAAAAGTAAGTTCAACAATTTTCTCTTTATACTAAATGGCATGCTTAAAAGGAATTTCCCTAATAGGCGCTGGAAAAATAAACTACGGGAAAAGTTTTGTTTTCAATTATTATATTTATATCAGAAACTATATACTCTATATAACTATTTAAATTGGTGTTATTTTGATCAAATCCAATTAATATAAACATGCTCTACTGATAAAGAGACTCTATCAGAGAAAGATCCCATGTTTATAAGAGGAATTAAAATATAGCAGTTTTTTTAAAATATTTTAGGAAATTTATGTGTAATAAGTATTATAATACTAGGTTTTCATGTTTTATGCTATAAAAATTATGTAACAATTATTACAATGATTTAATTTTGATATTTATGAAAATTTTTATTTTTTGTTAAATTTAAATGTGACTAGTATAGATTCAGAGTTTGAAGATGCATAACTCTAATTGCTAAGTTTCTGACTAATCTACAGAAATTTTTTGTGTTAAATTATCAAACAAATATATTTTTGTTTCAAATTGAGAACTTATTGTTATGTTATCCAGTAACAAAACTTTGATAATTTAATTGAAGACTAGTCTTATTTTTTTTTGAAAAAAAAATAAAGAAGCAAAACGGCATGTTGTTCTTCCACCAGTCAAAACTTCAGCTTTGATTCATAGTGCTTATATTTCTGTTTTTGATTAAAATAATCCGTAAAAAATAAAAGAATTAAAAAAAAAAAAAACAGAGAGAGAACCTCACGTGTGTATATCTACATATGTATGTATATTAACTTTTTTGTAATCTTTGTTTGTTTTATATAGGTTTTAACTAAAACACATGATTTTGATTCAAACATTTTCTTGATATGTTGTTTTCTATTGCAGAAATTTAATATAGCAATAATTTAAGTTATATCTTATAGCTCAGGAATTTCTTATCTTCAAAAATCCTATATAGATGAATATGTACTTTATTGTATAAAATACATATAGCCCCCACTAAAAATATAGAAAGTTACTCTTGTTGTACTCATTAAATTTTAGTTTTAGTTATTAGAATTTCTCATTTCGTTACTAAATTTAGTTGTTAATACAGTACTACTGTTTTTTAGTGCAAAAGGAAAAAGAGAAAAGAATAGAGAGAGAGAAATAAAAGGTGGTCTGATTTTGTTGGCATATTGGCGCTGCTTTAGGATTTGCCATTATTGGTGGAGGAGGTTTTAGTTGACCCCAGTTTGTCTAAACGAGATTAATTTAACAAAGAACATTATATAATGGCCGCAGGTGCCTGGAATCCTCAGCTTTTTAATTAGTTTTACTTTTTCGAGTTCTTATCCATCAGATCACTCGACAACTATTTTGTCACTTTTAGATTTTGCTTAGATATGTTCAAGAGCACTAAATAATTAATAATTTACTAATTATATCTTAATTAAGGTGACCACTTATGTGGATGATCACTACAGCCATCGTCTCTCACAATCCTTCCAATAGATTGGATAACACATATACGTGTTAGAAAGAGAAACTTTGTAATGTATCAGGGATTAGAAGATATATACATATATATATATATATATATATATATATATATATATACACACACACACACACACACACACACACACACTTTACAAAATGGGATTGCTGCACAATCTTTTTAATTAGGGCAAATTAATCACGTAAACTATACAGATATTTAATCATGTAATTTACATATTGTATCAAAATAAATCTTGAATAGTTTCAAATTAAGTGCCTTTTTATATTTTACAAAATATCATCTTTATTCTTGCAAAACAACGAAAAATCAAAGTAAGTTTCTTATGTATCCAAGTTTCTAAACAACTCATAAATGAAGATAAACCTAAAGTAAAAAGAATCATTCAAACAACAGAACAGAATAAAGCAGAAAAAAGGAAATTAATAAAAAGAAAGTGCAATTTCGATAACAGGCCATAATAACTACCTCTCTTTTATAAAGTGCAATTTGTTTTCTAATTACAAATGCTATTTGTATTATGAGTTGTCCGAAAACTTGGATAAACAATAACTTGACTTGCTATCGTATTTCAAGCTCAGTATGGCATTTAGTAAGAGTTATAATACTCGATTTGAACCTCAACCTAATTATGCATTGTTTATTTTGTACAAATTATAAAGGGTGAACTGTTATTTCCGAAAACTAGGTTATTTCAGAAAACGGAACAAAATTAGTTAGGAAAAAAAATTATTCTTTTCTAAACGTTCAATTTTCATGCAAACATTTTTGTCCGGATTTTCTCACTTTCAAATTAAACCACACCAGAGATGCTATAAAAAAAAAATCTAGAAATTGCAAGAACTATTAATGCACGATGTCCATTCAACTATTGTAGGCCAAATGAGTATTTTGATAATTGATCTTTTCTTTTATTCAATAATTTACTTTGCATCAAAAGAAAAGGGAAAGTGATGAGTGATTTTCTTTTCCATTTAATAATATATTTACTTACAGAATTAGTAATTGAGATTTAATGGGCCCACACAATATTAGATAAGGAAAAAGAATGTCAATCATTACACCCACTTAGTATTGATTCCTTATCAAATGAAGTAAATGTTAAATTTACTTATCTACCCTTAATGAATTACTATATAATTAATAACTATCAAATTGTGTAAAAGGACGTTTTAGTGATTACATTCATAACATTGTTATTCCTATTTTTAGTAAACATAATAAATTAAATTAAATTATTTCTCATTACACCATCTAATAGTCAAGTAAACACTTAAAAAGAAATAAATAATACTTAATCCTATTACTTTACTTTCATTTTCGATCCCATTATGTTTCTTATTATATTTTTTTACGGTTTAATACACGCGCTTTAAGTCTCTATATATATAGATGTACCTATTGAAAACTCATCGATATATATTAGTTGATGGGAAAGCCACAACATTTTAGTTGTGCCTTAATATATTCATCTGTTCAAAAGCTGCTAAAAGTAACGGCCGCGGCTTCCCTGTATGTCTCCATCAAATGATTAATGAATTAGAAATCAAATGATTTTATAGAAGAAGAAGTGGTATGAATATAGGAGGAGAAAAAACGAAGAAACAAGAAAAATAATTAAGACCTCGTTCATTTCACTGATTTGAGTTTAAAATTTAAGTTTTATTACAGTAAAAAGTTTTCAGAATCAGTTACATCTAATTTTTTTGTTACAGTAAAATTTTTTTACATAAAGTCACATCTCAACTCGAATCAGCAAACTGAACGGGCCTAAATTGGTGAGAATAAGCATGTGTTGTTAAAGGATGTTATATAAATTGCAAAAAGACAATACGAGGAAATGAAAAGGAAATCTTTGGAGCTGATCACACGTCTTTTGCTATGTATATAGACGTGTATGTGTATATATATATATATAGTACCATCGTACAATGGGATTTTCTAATTAGCACACGTGTGAAATGAAAAACAATAGAGTGTGAAACCGTCCTTTGAAAGGCAAAGTTATAACGAAACAGAAACAGAGACGTTAAACCCTACATTTTTCACGTTTGCAATGAAAAATAAGGAAAGAACCATGGGAAAGTTTAGTTGGGCGAAAAAATGGCACGAAATATTCATAAATGTCAAAAGTAATGCCGGCCTAGCTACCTAGTTTACCTAATTAGTAACAAAACGACAGCCACAAGCATGCATGCTTACCTTATTTATGTGATATTAATTCCTTGGGTGCAATATTGAAGTCGTGAAATTTGATAAAAAAATAATTAAAAAAAAAGAGTACTCCTAGGTAGGGATAATTTATTCATATAAGTGTGATGCATATCAGTTTTGTGACGGAACAATGGAATTTTTTAAAGTGAGGTTGATTAATTACCCGTATACTTAAAAAACATTATGTTTTTTTAGGATAAAAAAACAAATAATATATTATAATTAGCTAGTACTGTAAGTATTCGTTAGGCCTCGTTCACTTTGCGGATCCGAGTTTTCAATTCAAGCTGAGATATGACATTTTCTGAGAGCTTTTCAC